>NC_053024.1:372364010-372532581 GCF_003073215.2 Triticum urartu
CTGAACAAGACATCTTATGAACTCCTAACTGGCAAGAAGCCAAATGTCAGTTACTTCAGAGTATTTGGCGCAAGGTGCTGGATCAAGGACCCACACCACACCTCAAAGTTTGCACCAAAAGCAAATGAGGGATTTATGCTTGGATATGGAAAGGATTCGCACTCCTACAGAGTCTTCAATCTCTTTCATTACAAAGTGGTTGAAACAGTGGATGTGCGGTTCGATGAGACAAATGGTTCACAAAGAGAGCAACTGCCAAATGTGCTAGATGAGATTCCAGCTAGTGAATCAATCAAGCTAATGGGAACTGGAGAGATTATACCTTCTGAAGCTCATCCTGAAGAAGAACTTATCATCTCAGCACCTGATCAACATGAAGACAATGCTCAGCCTGAAGACATTCCTCCCAACAACAACACAGATCAGCAAGAGCAAAGTCTTCGCCCTGTACATCCTCGTGTTGCCAATGAAGTGCAGATTGACAGAATAATTGACAGCATCAATGCACCTGGTCCACTCACTCGTTCAAGGGCGACTCAGCTAACAAACTTCTGTGGGCACTTCGCATTCGTATCAATATCAGAACCCAAGAAAGTTGAAGAAGCCTTCATGGAACCTGAATGGATTCAAGCTATGCAAGAAGAGCTTCAACAGTTTGAACTGAATAATGTATGGGAACTGGTCAAGCGTCCTGATCCACGGAAGCACAACATAATAGGCACCAAATGGATATACCGCAACAAGCAAGATGAGCATGGTCAAGTTGTCAGAAACAAAGCTCGTCTCGTTGCTCAAGGATATGCTCAAGTGGAGGGCATTGACTTCGATGAAACATTTGCTCCCGTGGCTAGGCTTGAAGCCATACGCATTCTGCTGGCTTATGCAAATCATCATAACATACTTCTATATCAAATGGATGTGAAAAGTGCCTTTCTCAATGGAAAAATTGAAGAAGTGTATGTTGCACAACCGCCTGGCTTTGAAAATCCAAAACATCCTAACATGGTATACAAGCTCAACAAGGCACTGTATGGCCTCAAATAAGCCCCTAGGGCCTGGTATGACACACTCAAATACTTCCTGAAGAGCAAAGGCTTCATACCTGGTTCCCTGGGTCCCACTCTCTTCACGAAGACATATGATGGTGAACTGTTTGTGTGCCAAATATATGTGGATGCCATTATCTTCGGCTGCACAAATCAGAAGTACAGTGAAGAGTTTGGATATATGATGCAAGAGCAATATCAGATGTCCATGATGGGTGAGCTGAAGTTCTTCCTTGGTCTTCAAATACGACAACAACGCAATGGCATCTTCATATCTCAAGAGAAGTATCTCAAAGATTGCCTGAAGAAGTTCGGAATGCAAGACTGCAAAGGCTTCACAACACCAATGCCAGCCAAACATCATCTAGGTCCTGACGACAATGGTAAAGAGTTCGATCAAAAGGTATATCGCTCCATGATTGGTTCTTTGCTTTATTTATGTGCATCTAGGCCAGATATTATGCTTAGTGTTTGCATGTGTGCTCGATTTCAAGCGGCACCAAAGGAGTCGCATCACTTAGCTGTGAAGCGAATTCTTCGATATTTGGCTCACACCCCAACTCTAGGATTATGGTATCCAAAGGGCTCAGAGTTTGATTTGGTTGGATTTTCGAATGCTGATTATGCTGGTGACAAAGTTGATCGCAAGTCTACATCAGGCACATGTCACTTTCTGGGACGATCACTTGTATGTTGGTCTTCAAAGAAGCAGAACTGTGTATCTCTCTCCACTGCTGAATCTGAATACATTGCTGCTAGATCTTGCTGCGCTCAGCTTCTGTGGATGAAGCAAACACTCAAGGATTATGGCATTCATCTGAAGCAAGTACCACTTTACTGCGACAATGAAAGCGCTATCAAGATTGCCAACAACCCAGTTCAGCACTCGAAGACAAAGCACATTGAAATTCGTCATCACTTTCTCAGAGATCATGTTGTGAAGGAAGACATTGATATCATACACGTCAACACTGAAGAACAATTGGCAGATATCTTCACCAAGCCCTTGGATGAGAAGAGATTTTGCAAGTTACAATGCGAGCTAAATATCCTAGAATCCTCAAATGTCCTATGATCAGGCACACATCCTAACACTTATGCATATGATGACTTAGATGTGCAACGCACAAAGTAAAGTATATCTTCAATCAATGAAGACATACATTATAAGTGTGAATACATTAATGTGGAATTTGACTTCGGAGCGCCATGATAATTGTGCGCCGTGTCTGGGTCTAATACTTCCTATACGGTGGGTAACGCCACCACCAAACGTTCTATTTTGAAGTGTTTCACTTATGGCGTTACCTTGCAATATCTTCACATTTGGTTTGGCTTCGAACTCAACATGTCTTCATGATTATCTTCACTACGTTGATTACATAGATTTATACATACTAGTGTTCTGTCCTCTACAACATTCACTTATAGCTATGTCTTCTTGGTGGAATCTTTTGAACTAAGTGAATGTGATCGGACCCTAATCTCTCTATGCTTTCTATCTCAAATTCTATCTCTCCAAGTCATATGCATTCTATTGAAACTCTCGAATGTCTTCACTGCGTCCTTGTCAGCAGAAGATATAGAGACAACCATAAAGTCCGTTTTCAATGCTCATTCCTCCACATAAAATCCGGAGAAGCAGGAACGACCTCCCGACAATCCAGGCGTGCGTGGGACGTGGAACAAACCCCAAATTTCCGCAAACAGGCCATGCGTTCCTCAGATGCGAATCGCTAGGGGCACCTGTGTAATAGCACAGTGCCGCCCCTGTGCCTATAAATTCACACTTACCGCGGTCATTATCTCCTTCTTCCACCCTCGCACGAACCCTAGCACCACCGCTAGCTCTCGACGACGCCGGCGACGAAGGGCTTCGCTGCCGCAACCTCTCCGACGCCGTCCTCACGCCGACCGCGGACATCGTTTTCTCCGCCGTCGCCGTAGGTGTCTTCCCTCGCCAAGTTAGGGCACGGAGGACTGAACTGCTCGGCATCATCTCCCACTTCCGTCTAGCAGTTCCAAGTGTGGTAAATAAAACTTCTTTTTACAGCCCCTTTTGATCTCATGATTCTGTCACTTCTACCATAAGAAGTTTATCTTCACACAAGTTTGATCTCTCAATCTGCATCTCATAACATGCCTAGTATATTCACTTGTGCTTCATGAAGTAGTTAGATTCCTCACTTGTACTGATCTGTGGGTTCGTACAAATCTGGAACCAACTTCTTATCTATGAGTGAATGTCTTCGCACGAAGAGGTTAATGTCTTCTAAACTGATTAATCTTCAAAACCTTCTGAGAATGCATATGACCTCTTTCCCTTCCCTCGCACCTTAATGCTGTCACAGGTACATGTCCGTGGGAGAATCCTTCGGTTCTCATAGTCTGCATTCATTTGCAGAATTCCTACAGCATCACATAAATTCTCCTGAAGCCAGTTCCTGTTGGTCCAACAAAAGAAAGCCTTTGAAGCCTTTGAAAGTTTTGAAGCCTTTCAAGTTAAAGTTTATGGCTTCAGAAGCGGCAGCAAGGAAGGGGGGCAGACAGCAACGTGAAGGAACTTCCAAAGATCTGCCTGAAGACCTGGCAGAAATGTATAAAACAGATCCTGCAGAGAATTATGGGCAGCGCAAGACCCGAATCCAATGGATTCGACGCTATTGGGCTGAACAATGGTTCAAATACCGCTTCACAACCCAAGAGTATGCTGAGAAAAGTGCCATCAAAAGACCGTGGGGAGACATCTTATACAAAAACCTTGTACCCAGGTCCAGAGATGAAGCTATTGCCCAAAGCTTCTATCCATGCATGGTTCGTGGGCCACAGCCTGATGATGCACATCTGTCGTCACTACTCTGGTGTCGTGACGACAATCTATTCAAGCACAACTTCCAGTTTGCCCAACAATCAGTGAAGCAGAACAAGAAGAAGTTGGGGTTAGACTTCAACCCTGGTCCCTCAGCACCAAGGGCAGATGGCACATGCTACGCAGAACCCAACGTCATCGGTCCGTATGCCAATCTTGCGGGCCTCATCACCCGCATCTTAGTCCAAGGGACTGCCGTGAATGACCCTCCAGCTGACTCTGAGTCTGATGAAGCTCCTGCTGTACCGAAGCCAAAGTAGTCGAAGAAGCCAAAAGCTTCAAAGCCAGCCCCTTCATCAAAAATCTCAAGGGCGAAGCCATTGGCAACTGCACCTCCTGAAGACAGTGTGCAGTCTGAAGACGTATCCCGCGTCTCCAAGCCCCAGAAGGCCAAGATGCCTCAGCCACACACCGGCAAAGAGCTCACAGCTGCTGCCATTCTGCGCGGCGAAGCCATTGATCTGTCAAGTGATGAAGATCTTGGGGATGACGCTCTAGAGCAGCTCATCAAGAGCAAAGAAGAAGCAGAAATCTTCAACAATTTGCCTCTCTTTGATGTCGCCATCATCCACAACTTCATCGACGAATGGTTTGCCACACCAAACATCAGCTTCGAAGATCTGCAGCTGCATGTCAGCCTCAGCGTCGCCTTCCAAGGCGCAATTCCTTCAGAACTTGCCATTGCTCAGCGCATTGTTGAGCTGAAGCAGAAAATTCATCATGAAAAGGCTCAGTTCAAGAAGCACATGGCCAGGCTCAGCGTGCAGGAAGTGAAGAGCTTCAAAACCATGTTGCATGAGCTCAAGGAAAATTTTCTGAAGAAGCATGCTGAAGCTCAGGGCTCGCGTGAGCAGATGAAGTCTCTGGCTGAAAGATGTGTGCAGGCCTACAATGAGGCCGAGAAGCGCAAGGCACTTGGGCGTCCTGGCATCGACCCCAAGATGGCCGCAAAGAAAAAGAAGAAGGCCGTTCCAGCTGAACCAGAGGCACCAAGGCAAGAAGCTGTTCCGATTGTCTTCCCAACCGCCACGACTGGCTCGAAGCCAAAAAGCCGGTCAATCGCTTCAGAGCTCAAAAAGACACGGAATGTAGAGGCTGAAGCTAGGAAGAGGAAACACTCTGAAGCCTCTCCTTCTGACCCCAGCAAGAAGAAGCGCAAGATCAAGAAAGCTCGGGCTGCTCCCACAGAGCCCTTGATAGTTGAACCTATCTCAATGGTTCACCCCAACGCCGAAAGACAACTGACAGTTCATGAGCCTGCTCCCACAGAGGCTCCTGAAGCTGAAGATATTCCAGCAGCCGACCCCGTCACTGCTGAAGACATTGGTCACCAGGACAATGTGCAAGATGATGCAGCCCTTCCTCAGCTTGAAACAAGCGAACTCATCAGCATTGGTCGTCCTCTGACGCCAATTGCACAAGATGCGTCATGGGCGGATCGCCCTCAAGCGGAAGAAGACATTGAGGCCCAACCCACTCCAACCCCACAGGCGTCGTCTGCATTTCGCAGGCTTCGCAAAGGTCCAAGGCCTCAAGTCTATACTGAAGAAATTCCGGCTGCATCAGCCGAAGACAATGAAGAAGCACCACCAGAACCCACTTCCCCGCTCCACCAAGAAGCAGTTCTCCAGGAGAACGTGCTTGTGACTGACCCTCCAGCTAGTCAAGCGGAGGCGGCAAATGTTGAGGCTGCCACAACCAACACTGAAGCCAATGTGGAGCCCTCCCCACCAAAAGCTTCAGCAGACAGCGAAGCTACTGATCAAGACACTTCTGTTCCTGAGTCTGCTGCAGGTCCTCAATTTGATTACCATATTGAGCACAGGCCTCATGTCCAGAAGCCAGTCCCAAGGCTGCCAAGGTTCCCAGGTCCTGCATCAGCACCTGGCTCCTTTGACATCAACAGCTTCAAGGCAGACAATACGTTCTTCAACAGCTCCAGGAACCCCTATTCAAGGGAAAGGATTGTATCAGATAGGTTCTGGAGCTATTCTCAGTGCAGCTACTATTCATGCATCCTATACAACCAAGGTCGCATCTTCCCGCACAAGCGACTTGATGTTGAAGCCATTGCTGGTCTGCCCTGTCTAGAGGAAGCTTTGGATTGCTTTAAGCATGTGGGCCTGCTGCAGTTTGTCACTGATGAAGAGCACTGGAATGAAGAGCTTCTGCTTCAGTTCTATGCCACCCTCCATATTAAAGGATACAACAGAGATCTGAAGACTTGGGTCCTGGAGTGGATGACCGGCAATGTCCATCATGAAGCCAATGCATTTGATATCATTGAGCTCACCGGCCTGCCCACTCTTGGCGAATTCTTCGAGGAAGGCTGTCAACTCCATGCTGAAGCTATTGAGAGCATATTCCAGAGGCCTGAACCAAATATGAGTCAAATGCTCTCAATGATGAAGCCATTGCCTCATGATGCACCCTATCCAACTGAGTTCTTCGTTGAAGACCTTGAGTACCTGCCCAGGACCATATATCACATCATACGGCGGACTCTCTGGCCCATTAAGGGACACTCTCCACATGCCAAGATTGAGGGTGCAATGAAGACTCTCATATTCTATATTCTTCATGGCAAATGCTTCAACGCACAGGATTTCTTCATACGCCAACTTGCAGCGTCAGGCTCAGATTTATTTGGTTTGAAATTCTATGCTCCTTGGGTGATGAGGCTGATCAAACTACACTCTGCGATGTCCATCAGCCCTCAGGCCGCAACCATCGGATCTTCTTACCAGATGTGGATACCTCCACTAAAGCTATATATCTTGAGCCTGCCAAGCAACCTTTAATTCTTCGGAATGCAGAACACCAGAGCTTCACTCAGAATGATGAAGGTGTTGAAGCCATATCCAGGGTGTATCCGTTGGCTGGCACTACACGTGCACCACGCCCAGCATCTACTGAAGCCACAGACAGCACAAATGCTCAAAGACCCAAGAAGCGCGCCCGTGCCCTCAATGACCGAGAGCTTCTTGTGGCCCTTCACCAAAAGCAAGATAGGCATCACGACTGGCTAAAGCGTCAGATGAAAAGCCTCTTGGTGGATGTCAATCGTCTTTGAAACCTTGCCACCAAGAATGCTTTCGTTACACATGAAACCTGCCGTCGTACATGGAAAGGGCTCTCAATGATGTGTACTGAAGCTGAACTTGAAGAGGATGGCTTCACTAAGCGCTTCAAGTTTGACACCACACCTCCTAGAAGGGCTGTGATGCGAAACACACCATCACTTGAAGACTCTGAGTTTTCTTCATCTGCTGCCACAGTCACTGCCAGAATAATTGATGAAGAAGATGATGCTACATCATCGCCACCTGCTTCAGCACCTCCAAGCTCTTCTGCACCGCCAAACAACTCCAACGACCCTGTTGCTCCTGGAAACGAGTAGAAACTCTATGTCTTCAAACCTTTTTAGTCCTTGCTGACAAAAGGGGGAGAAGCATATGGGTTGATAGTCTTCAAGCGGGTCCATATGGGCGGGTGCTTTATGTTTTGCTATATTTTGCTTCCTGTTTACAACTCTCGTTTTTTGCTTCATTTGGTTCTTTGAGTTGTAACACTAAAACTCGATGGTCGTCTGCTACTCGTTTGCCACCCTGTATGCGAAGATAAATTCCGAATGTGCGACGATAAATTCCGCACTTATCTCATTCTGTAGACGTCCATTTTCCATTATGCATGTCATTATCTTCATATACTTTCACATGCATAGTGGATTGTCATCATAAGCTGAATTGGATCTCCACAAGTACAACCTGCCATGAGCATTTGCATTCCAAAAGCACCTTAACTTATATGCACATCTTCAGGGGGAGCCCTTGCAACTTATGAAGACAATTCCTTATCCTTTACAATTTCACAGACTATATTCCCCGTTGAAAACTTCAACTAGTTTGTCATCAATCACCAAAAAGGGGGAGATTGTAAGTGCATCTAGTGCCACCCCTAGTTGGTTTTGGAGTATTGACGAAAAACCTAGTTGAGGGACTAATGTGTTTGTAAGAATTGCAGGATAACACAGGTAGAAGTCCCTCATTGATTCGGTTTTACTACCAGAGATGACCCCTAAAAATGTATGAAGACATTGAAGACAAAGGTGGTATATGAAGATATTCACATTGAAGACTATGACAAAAGAAGACATGTTATGAAGCCTATGGAGCTCGAAGACTTAGATCTTTCGTAGTTCTTTTTCTTTTGTGTTGAGTCATAGGAACCACCGTACTGTTAAGTGGGGTCCAGGAGAACCAGTCAGAATGACTGAAGTGATGCCTAAATCAAAAACCTATGTCTTCGAGTGAAGACAATGAGAGCAAATCTTGTCCAGAGCCGGACAAGTCAGCTTTGCTTGTAGCCCAAGTAAAGTTGCCATGAGAGTTTGAAATCTGACCGTTGAGACACGTGTCAGTTCCTCAGTGACCTAGGGTCATTTCAGACAAATCAGGTCGGGTTGCCAAGTGGCTATAAATAGCCCACCCCCTACAACCATAAACGGCTGGCTGCTCAGATTTTAGTGCACGACTTTTGTCGTTTGAGAGTAACCCACCTCAAAGCCTTTGAGAGAAAATTCCTAGTGAGGAGAAAAGCCCTAACCATCCAGAGCCAGAGAACATTGGGCATCACTTAAGTCTTCTTGTCTGTGTGATCTGAAGACTTATTACACTTGAGGATTGTGAATCCTCCAGACGGTTAGGCGTCGCGTTCAGAGCATCCAAGAGACATTGTGGATTGCCAGTGAACGAAGTCTGTGAAGGTTTAGGAGTCTACCTTGAAGACTTACCAGAGTGATTGGGCGAGGACTATGTGACCTTAGCTCAAGGAGAATACGGTGAGGACTTGGTGTCCTGAGCTGCGTGTTCAGGACTGGGTGTCCGGGACTGTGTGTCCTATGGTTTAAATACCTAGCCGCTCCAACCAGACGTACAGTTGTCACAGCAACTGGAACTGGTCCAACACATCATTGTCTTCAACGAGTCACCGGTTTCATATTCACTTCCTTTTTTCTAACTGTTACTCATTGTGAAGCCATTGCATGCTTGCTCTATCTTTTGTCTTCACAACGTGAATGTATGATCTGTTTGGCTTCATAACTTCTTCCTACCTGATCCTTATTACACTGCAGCTGTTTGTCATTGTGCTTTCACTCTATTGAATACTTGACCATGGCTTGCCTAGTGTAATCTAACTTCCGCTGCATAGTAATAGGCAAAATCATTGCTGTTTGTCTTCATAACTCCCACATTTTGAAGACTTTCATAAAAATCGCCTATTCACCCCCCCTCTAGTCGATATAACGCACTTTCAGCGCCTCAGCCCCATTCAGTAAATGGGCAGCGCCTCCATGCCTCCCTCCGTTTATGGGGATGGCGCGAACTGCGCCTTTACTATGATGTGACGCATGCCTGCGGGAACCAACCCCATGCATGCCGCCCACGTCACACGCGCCTCCCCACGCCGCACCACGCGCGGGAATCGTGGGAAGCACAGCGCACGAAGAATCTTGCCGCAGTAAAAACCGCCCCGCCTGCCCGCGCACCGTTTTTGGGCCTAGCCCAACAATGCGTTGCGCTTATGTGTGGCCCAGGCCCGAGGGCTCCTGTCGGTGTACAAAAAGAGGAGTACACTTTTTGTACCCCTATAACTGTGCATGGGCAGTCTGAGCCGCGGATACCACCACACCAAGCAAGGCAAGGGAGGTGAGCCAGGGTAAGACTGAAGCTCAAGAGAACTAGAACGACGCCAAGGCCAAGACCCTGAAGAGCAAAGGGGACGAAGCGGACTCCCCCAACAAGATCCTTGCCGGGAGACAGTTCTAGCAGCCCCGGCAAGACCCTTGCTGCGGCGACTCGTCCCGCGCCTACGGAGAAAATCACCCTTGAGTCCACTGCCCCCAAAGGGCAAGGATTCGGGAGACATCCCCGTGGTGGCATGCAGATCTTTGTGAAGACAATCAAGATCAAGATCAGACAATCAAGATCTTGCCGGGGATGACAGCAGGCACCTCGGCAAGACCCTTGCCGGGGCCCCGGCAAGGCCCTTGCCGAGGACATCCGCAGGGCCACCATCAGGCCCACGCCGACTAAACCTCCACCACTGCATGCATGCAGCTGCAGACCCAACCTGCTGGGCAGGCACCCGCGTGGCGGCATGCAGATCTTCATGAAGACCCACCACTGCGCCACCTCAGCTGCCTGCCTACCTACATGGCATCGCAGGCGTTGCTGGCCAGGGTGCATGTCGACACAAGAAGGAGCGGTGACGGACGAGACAGGTTTCTCCCCCGTCCCCGATAAAGCAAGGACACCTAAGCAAGACGCATTAAATGCGCCTTATCATGTGATGCGAGGGATAACCTCGCAGCACTGTACCCTTTCCACCTCCTGTGTGCCACTGTGGCAACCCTTTTTTTCTATAAAAGGAGGCCCGAGGCGACCAGAGGAAGGATTCGGCTTGTTGGAGCTCCTCACGCCCCATAGCTAGCTCAAGAACACAGATATACAATCCACCAAAGCAGGTGTAGGGTTTTACGCATCCTCGCGGCCCGAACCTGGATAAACGAACCGTGTGCTATCTGTTTGATCCGCTCTTCTAACGACCCCGCGCCCCGCTAACCACAGTAGGGATTCTTGTGATCCCATAGGTGTTGTTCCCACCGACAATGTGTACCTTACTCTAGTCTAAATGGTGTTTGTGTGTGTGTGTTGTGCATGTTGAGGTGCAAATTGTCTTTTGTTTTGGGTACACGTTAAGCTTGTTCTTCTGAAATTTCAAGCCGCGCCTTGTTATCCCAAAAATTCAAGCTACCGTCTCTGTCTACCGTGCTGCGAAACTCCCGCCTCTTCAACCCGCGCCTTGTTAGCCCGAAATATTTAAGATATATCTTTGTCTCGTTGTGCTCCGACAACTCCCTCCATCTCAACCCGTGCCTTGCTATTCCGAAATTACAACGCGCGTGAAAACTCCCACCTCCTGTGAAATCCCGACACGCGAAATGCCCGCGGTACCCCTGAACCGAAAGAACCGCCTCAAATTGGTGGGGGTACTTTCGTAACTTACCCCACATTTCAGACAAGCGCATCTCTAAGCCATGGTTGCCAACTGCCATCTCATCCGCCCACCCATTCATACACAGAGGCCGCGAAAACCCGCGACGAAACCCCACACCCTGCTCCATCCGCCACCCAGCCGGAGCCTCTTCCCCGACGATGTCGTCCACAGCAACACCTCGATGTCCCTCATCCACCGTACCGGATGAGGATCCGTCGTCGATCTCATCGTCCCGCCGGTTCAGCCACCCCGTCCTCCACCTCCAAGGAGCTGCCCCGATGTTCCCCTCGTCTTTCGCGCCACCTCCATTCCCACACCGCCGTCTTCACCCGCACCACCGGAAGAGCATCATCATCACCGTTTCCTTGGATGAAGCTGCGGCCTAATCGGCGCCACCAAAGAGGTTGTACACTAATCGCCGCATTTTCTTCTTCATTCGATCTCACGGTGCTGCCGGCGCTTGGTCCCGAGCCGACAAGGCGCGGCTCCATCCACGATGGCGTCGCCGGCCACTTCCTCCATGGCGTCGCTCCCTCGGTGATGATGTCCACATAAGTAGGACCTGCTGCTGCTTTAGCTCTCGCTCGCGCTGCCGCTCTGCTCTTGCTCTCGGTCCCCTACCTGGTCTGCTCTTGCTATTTCTCTTGCTCGCGCTGCTGCTGTCGCTCTTGCTCTTGCTTGCGATGCTGCTCCGATTTAGCGACACTTCACTCCGATGCCGCCGGGGTGAAGGAAGAACTAGCCGCAGCGGGGAGGGGGGCTAGCCGGAGAGGTACCCCACTATCTATCTTAGGGTATAGGATGGGGGCGGTGGTCGCCGGCGGTGGCGGGGCGTTGGTGGGGTGGTGGCGTGGGGATCACCGGAGAAAAAGCTCGGCACGGGGGGGCCTAGAGGGATGGCCGGGGCGGCGGCGGACCGGCGGCGAGGAGTGTTTTCGGGGCGGGCGGGGCGGCGCACCGCCGACCGCGGGCGGCGGGGGGCTGCTGTTTGGCCGGCTCAGGGGGGTGGGGGTTGAAGATGAACCGCGGTCCCTTTATTTCGTATCCAACGGCTGCAAAATCGACTGACCAAAGATGAAAAAGTCAGTCGACCAACGTGTAGCCTCACCTTGCAAGTGCATTCAGTTTCGACAGCAAAATTTAGTTTCGATAGCAAAATTTAGTTTCGACAGTTAAGTTCAGTTTCGACAGTTAAGTTCAGTTTTGACAATTAAATTCAGTTTTGACAGTTAAGTTCGGAGATGAGCGGCTGATGTATTTTACATCTAGCACTTTGTGGTTATGTATTTTATGTCATGTATTGGAGATGCTATTAGAATTCCACTCAGGTTAACATTGTTCGTTGTCTCTCTTGTCCTGTTTCAGCCTCGGCGTCGTACAACTCACCGGAGCTGCTCCAACAACGAAACCCTCCATCACAGCGGAGTAGTACCTCAGGCTCCATCTCCAGACGCCTAAGATCTTCTTCCCCTCCTCCGACAGCCAAGTCAGCCGGAGCATCCTCACCGGCCAACCCAATCATGCTGAGATCGACATGGCTTCGCCAAAGAGGTTGTACACTTGTTGCATCACTTTTTACTCTACATGTTATATATATTGTCCACTGAGCACTCGTAGTAACGGGAAATACGATTATTTTATCCTACTATATGACAAGCAGTGAGGTACCAGGCAACTTAGCTATCCGTGATGGACTCTCTTGAACGCCATCATTATTTATCTTTGCGCGTTTGAGCTGTGCATTTGTCGATGGGCCTGGGAGTTGAGCTAGTATGGCAGTGGCCTGGGTCCAAAGTAATAGAAGTAGCACAAAAACATTTTTTTAGTGTAGGATTTTCCTTGCTCAAGCCTACCTACTAGAATCGCCAATGCTTGAAAGGAAAAGTGAATGAAAAACATCAGAATTGGAAAGTTTCCTATGGTACTACTTTTCATGAATTTGGTGCGAAGGAATGGAGCAAAGGAAAACTGTAGGATTTGTTCCTTTAGTGTCTCCTTGAAATAAAAACCATAGGAATTCTAATTTCCACTTCTCCTCCTTTTCATATTCCTATTCATCAAGCACAAGACTAAGAGATAGTAGCATAATAGCATTATAACCGTACATTTTCTTGTGTCTTGACTTAATCTCACCATGCTTTTTTGCATCCTGTGATCTTCTAATTGTTGCGAATCAAACACCCAGATTGGCAGAAATCCTATGTTTTTAAATTCTTTGTTTTGCACATGCATTCCTATCCTATTCCTGTCTATTTCCTATCCCTGCATTGTTAGAATCCTCAAATTCAAACAAGCCCTTACTCAATTACTTCTGTTACAGATATGTCTCAAAGAAAACCTTGTGTGGTTTGTCCTGCTCCTGTGGCGCTGTGTTCCACCTCAGCTCAGCTGCTCCAACGACGGAAGGGTTTACCACAGCAGGGATCCGCTCTCCAGACTGTCTTTCGCCACCTCAGATCTTCTTCCCCGCCGCCGGCAGCCACGGCAACTGCATTACCATCATCAACTGAGCAGATGACCTTGAGGACTACACGGGTCCGCAAGAGAGGTCGCACTCTTCTGTGTCTTCTTACGTTATGCGTCGCTTAATATGATGACATGCTACATTATCGTCGTGTTCACCTATTAGACTCCGAATCAGGTCCAAACTAATGCTGAAACTTGAGTTTTTAAATGGTTGTGGGGTACATATTGGGGCAGCAATCAGTACTATCTGTCTACTATCTGGTTAATCTCCGGTGTCTACTATGAGTTTCATGTTGGGTGCAAACAAACATTAAAGGAGCCATTATCTGTATTTTTTAACTAAAGCTATTATCTGCCTGCTATCATTGGTTTTGGGTCTATCCACAGTTTGCTACCATCACTCTAGATTTGTGCATGCACTCCTTACATAATCTCACTATGTTTTATTCCTATGCATGCCCGTTATTGTACACAATGGAACTGATCATGTAGAGCAAAAGAGACGAGCCTTGCATGGCAATAAAATTTCATGCAGACGTCGTTCCATGGTGGGCACAAAGGCAACCCCCCTCCACCCATTTCGGATCGTAATCAAGAGGAAGATAACTGTTATGAGGGGGATTCAGAAGGAGAAGACCACTCCTATTTACCCCATGAGGTCTTCACTCTAACCTGGCATGCTGATGTTGGTAATATCATGCATATGGTGCCTTGCATTGCTTACTATATACATTAAAGATGTCATCTCCTTAGTTTAGACATGCTTTGTGTCAATGCCATCTGTTTAGTTTCTTTATCGTATATGTGAATCATGCAAGCCATCTTGTCTAGCAAGGCATCATATGTGAATTTTGCAATGCCACCCTGGTTAGTCAGTCATCTTATATGTGAATTATATCATGCCATCATTTTTTTATTACGTGTTAAATTTGTCAAAAATTTTAGTACATTCAATTACTCTTCCTGTGCATCATCCATTTGGCACGTTCATGGAAAAATATGGAGTGGAAACAAGGTCTTCAGAGCAGACAATGCTATCTGACGAAGCGCATATCTTGCTGGTTACCGATAGCTCCTCAGAGGAGGATTCAGAGACAGATGACCAGTCATATTCCCCCCCCCCGAGGTGCATGCCCTAACTTGGCAGGTTATGTTGCTCATATCGTGCATATGGTATCTTGCATTGCTATGTCATTTGCTTAGTTTAGACATGCTTTGTGTGAATGCCACCTGTTTAGTGTCTAATTACCATATATGTGAATTATGCAATGCCATCTTGTTGCAAGACTTTATATATGTGAATTATGCAATGTTATCTTGTTGCAAGGCATTATGTATGTGAATTATGCAATGCCATGCTGTTTAGGCAAGCATCATATATGTGAATTATATCATGTCGTCCTTTTTTTGTATTTCTCATTGCTTTTGTCGACAATGTTTGTATATTCAATTGCTCTTCCTGTGCATCATCCATTTGAATCGGTGATGGAGAAATCTGGAATGAAAACAAGGTCTTTAGAGCAGACAATGCTACCTGCTAAAGCAGATATCTTGCTGGTTACAGATAGCTCTTCAGAGGAGGATTGAGAGGCAGATGACCAGTCCTATTATCCCCCTGTGGTGTATGCTCAAACTTGGCAGGGTTATATTACTCATATAATGCATATGTTGTATTGCAATGCTTAGTTTTTACATCATATACGCAATATTGAATGCCATCTCCTTAGTTGACACATCATATATGCGATTGCCCTCTGCTCACTTCCTTAGTGTCACACCCTAGCTAGTTCAAGCATTAGAGTGTGCATCATGTTTAAATTTATGTTAAATTTGAAATGGGGATGACAGAACCCCCTGCACCCCCCTGGAACAACTAGGGTTTACTAAAAACTTTTTCAATGAACCTAAAAATCCCTCTAAAAAGCCCACCCTTTTTGTTTTTGGTTAAAACCTTTGACAAAAATGGTGCACATTTTTCTAGGACATCTTAAGGTCATTAGATTAATTTTTATAGTATTTGCATTTGGGCATTTAAATGCTATAAAATATTTTAAATGCTCAAATAATCATAAACTAAAATGTTTGCTGTTGGATATATTCTAAGCAGTAGCCATGATTAATTTTATGATTTATGGAAATGCCCTGGCATTTTTAATAAAGCCCTGAAGTTAAAGAAATAATAGAATAAATGAAAAACTGAAAGGAGAGAGAGAACAGAGACTTACCTGGCGCAGCCCACCTAGCCCACCAGCTCGGCCCAGTCCACTGGCTCCTACCAGTCGTCCTCCTCCTCTCGCCAGGAGGACGAGAAGCGCGTGGCCGATGCCCGCGGCCACACGCCGGCCACCTCCTGCTTCCGCCGACGCCCCGGACGCGCCTACGAGTGCCACGCACTCCCCCATGTCCCCCTCTCATTCTCCCCACTCTCCCCGTGGCCCTCTCCCCCTCTCTGGCTCTCTCCCCATTCCCTGCCGAGCGCAGCCGTCGCCGCCGACAAGCTCCACCGCAGCCACCGCCGTCCACTCGTTGCCTCGCCATGCCAAGAAGCTCCGCCGTCGTCCACTGCTTCACCTCGACCCATCCCCGAGCGCTCGCTCGCCCCGGAGACGCTGCACCGAGCTCGTCTTAAACCTCGGTCGCCGAAGATCCCCCTCGCCGCCCGCTCGCTCCAGCCCTTCCCCGAGCTCGCCGTTCGCTCCCCTGCAACCGCAGTGAGCTACTGACCTTCTCCCCCTCTCCGTGATAGCTCTCGTTGAAAGAACATGCGGTGCCCCATGTTTGGTTTTGGTAATTGATGACAATCTCTATGGACTAATGGTTTCCTTGAGTTATATTTGAAGGTTTTATCCATAGGCTTTTCTTGGAGTACATGTGTTGATTTCAAGGAGAGTTTGTGTCGACCAAGGTGTTATTCAAGGAATTATCCAAAGATTGGTCATGTGAGAGTTGAGCTTATTGCAAGCATGTCTTGAAGAAGAAGATTGTGTGATCATTCATGTCTACCTTCAAGACATCATCCAAATGAAGAGAACTGGAAAGGTTCAAGGTTGATCAAGACTAAGTCAAGAGTGAATCAAGTTGATCAACTCACAAAGCGCAGAAGATGTACCGAGAGGGATCAAGTGATCCCATGGTATGGTAAGAATTGTCAATTACGCTTTGTGTACTAACCCATGGTCTTCGTGAGAGTTCTTTGTGGGGTTAGGTTGCGGTGGTCAAGTTCAAGTGGAGCATCACGAAGAGATCAAATGCTTGAAGCTTGCCGTCCTTTGTGGTGATAATGGACTTGTGAAGATGTGCGGAAGAGTGGCTCACCCATAGTGGTGTATGGGGGAGCAATCAACTAGTCTTCATCAAGTCAACACAATCAAGAAAGGTGGTCCAACTTGAGGGAGTCAAGATTGTCATCATCTAGCTCAAGTGGACCATGTGCAAGGCAAAGGTTTGCCCTTGATAGGTTTTCTATTTTACCGGTCTCATGATGGTAGTTGGGAGACCGGGTTATAGGATCGATTGCCGTACTATCAAGGGGGGCTCTCGATGAGTAGCTTGATCGTATCGTTCGCTGAGAGCTCAAACCATTGCATCCTTGCATCATCTTTCTTGGTTCTTGTTTGGTTCTCTTTGAGAGTCTTAGAGCTTATGGTCATCTTGATGACAAGATCGAGTTCATCGAAAACGGAGTTCACATGCTTCTTCTATGATGTTTTCGATGTTGGAGGTTTTGCCGGTTCTTCTCGGTTGGAGGTTTCACTCCTCTATTTGTTGGCATACCTCCCCTGCCTCTTCTTACTATAACAAGTCGCTATTTTGATGCTACTCGTCGTCTTGTTTCCAACAAGCTTGAGTTTGCTCAATTCGGAGCTCATATGCAGAAGTTATGGCAGTTCTTGTTTTCTTGAGTGTGGTTTTGTCAGGGTCCCAGCGGTAGTACCGTGGTACCCAGCGGTAGTACCGCTGAGGGGTCACAAGCGGCAGTACCGCTCCGCAGCCATAGTACCCGCAGCAGTACTACCGCTGGCTTACCAGGTCCCTACCGTGTCGATTCGAGGGGTCTTTTTCTGTGTCGGATTGTGCGGTACCTCACTGCGGCAGTGTTGCAGCAGTACCGCTCCTTAGCGGCAGTACCGCCCTTCCTCCGCGGTAGTACCGCCCGTTTCCCTCTTTCCCTTTACCCTTCGTTCTGTGCGGCAGTACCGCCGAAGGGAGCGGTAGTACCGCTTAACCCAGTGGTAGTACCGCTGTCTCCTGCGGTACTACCGCCCCAAGGTTCATGTTTTGTTGCTCCTTTTCCCTGTTTCTTCCACCTGAGCGGTAGTACCGCTCGTGGAGCGGTAGTACCGCTCGTGTGCGGGATGAGCACTTAACGGTTGGATTTTCCCCCTCCTATAAAAGGGGGTCTTCTTCCCCATTGAACCTAATCCTTTGAGCTCGTTTTTGCCCCCATTGTTGACCTTCTTTGAGCTTGCTAACTCTCACTCCCTCCATGGATTCTTGCTAGTTTTTGAGGGAAAAGAGAGAGGAGATCTAGATCCACATTTCCACCAATCACTTTCTCCTCTATGTGAGGGGAACCCCTTGGATCTAGATCTTGGAGTTCTTGGTGTTCTCTTTCTTGTTCTTCCTCTCATTTTCCTCCCTAGCATTAGTTGCTTCGGTGGGATTTGAGAGAGAAGGACTTGGGCACTCCGTGTGCCCTTGCCATTGCATTTGGTGCATCGGTTTGATTTCTCCACGTGATACGTGGAAGTTACAAGTTGAGAAGCTTATTACTCTTGGGTGCTTGGTACCCTTGAGCTTGTTCCTCTTGGGTGCTTGGGCACCCTAGACAGTTGTTGGTGTTCGGAGCTCAATCATTGTGGTGAAAAGCTCCGGGAAAGCATCGGGGTCTCCAATTAGGTTGTGGAGATCGCCCCGAGCAATTTGACGGGTACCGGTGACCGCCCCCAAGGGTTGCCAAAGTGTACGGTTCGGTGACCGCCCCCAAGGGTTGCCATTTGTACGGGTTCGGTGACCGCCCTCAAGGGTCCCTTAGTGGAATCATGGCATCTTGCATTGTGCGAGGGCGTGAGGAGATTACGGTGGCCCTAGTGGCTTCTTGGGGAGCATTGTGCCTCCACACCGCTCCAAACGGAGATTAGCATCCGCAAGGGTGTGAACTTCGGGATACATCATCGTCTCTGCGTGCCTCGGTTATCTCTTACCCGAGCCCTTTACTTATGCACTTTACTTTGTGATAGCCATATTGTTCTTTGTCATATATCTTGCTATCTCATAGTTGCTTATCTTGCTTAGCATAAGTTGTTGGTGCACATAGGTGAGCCTAGTTGTTTTAGGTTTTATGCTTGGCAAATTAACCGCTAGGTTTATTCCGCATTTGTTCAAGCCTAAACCGTAATTATTTTAAAACGCCTATTCACCCCCCCTCTAGGCGACATCCACGATATTTCACTCGTGCACCGTACGCGCCGCCTCGAGTTCGCCCGAACGCACCGCCGCGGAGCTCATCGTCGACGAGGCTCCGACCATGCCACGGCCACGCCACTTAGTCCACTAACCTCACCACGTCCCCAGGAGTCTAACGCACCTTACCACGCGCCTCGCCGTGCCCCGCAGCCTCGGTTCCGATCTCACCCGAGCTCCGGCCGCCGCCAAGGTCAACGCCGGCGACGACTTCGGCCACCCCAGGCCCAACCACCCATACCACTCGACACGGACGAGTGCCCGCAGCACTTAGATGCCCTCCGCCGGCCATTTGGTCGCCGGAGGAGGAAACCCGCACCCCTCCGCCGTCCCTGGCCTTGCCGGTGACGAGCCCCGGGTCAACTCTGGCGAGTTTGACCCAGGTTGACCCCAGTTTGAATTCCCCTGACTCACTAACGTGTGGGCCCGAGGCCACTAATTAAACTAGATTAGTATTAGTTTAACACTAACTAAATTTAGTTAGTTAGTTCATACTGACAGATGGGACCCACAGGTCAGGGTTGACCTGGACCGTCTCAGTTGACCACTGACATCACACTGACGTCAGGCTGATGCAGTAAATCATTTTCTGGATTTATTCTTTAATAGGAAATTCCAGAAAATAGCCAAAACTTCTAAAAATCATATAAAATCAACCATAGCTCCAAATCAAACAATTTATATATGAAAAATGATCAGAAAAATTCAATCTATCCATCTGTAATGGTTTCATGCATGACAAAACAAGTTAACCTTGCTGTTTAAGTAGAATAAGACAATGCACTAATAAGGCCATGTTAAATGAGCTAACATTTGAATCTTTGATTCAAATTAGCTCATTCCTTTCTGTTTTAGCTTGGATTTGGCCAAGACACTTTCATTTTGCCATGTCATAGCATGCATCATATTGTTGCATATTGTCATGTGTTGATTTTGTTGGGTGTCTTTCGTGGTAGGTTCTGCCTCCGAGGATAACCCCGAGTATCCGTCTGAAGGGAAGTACCCTACTACCACTACAACAGGCAAGAAACCCATTGATCATTCTGATACAAACCCATGTTCTCGCTTCTGCTCTTGTTTACTGCATTAAGACAACGCGATTCAAACTGCTGTGTGCTACGGTAGTTGAACACTTATCCTTTGCATGACCTGTCATTGCCACAGTAACTAGATGAAACCCACTAGCATGTGTAGGAGCTGATTGGGCCATGTTTGTGTTTCCTACCTTGCTATGCCCGCTATGCTTAGAGTTGTGTCAGGTCTGGTTCATCTGGGTGATGGGCTAGAGTGAAATGATTATGTCGGTAATGTGAGGGATGTGTTGAACATGATTTGGTAAAGGTATCGATGAGAGGCCATGTAGGAGTACATGGTGGGTTGTTTCATTAAGGCCGTCCATAAGAACTGAGATCTATATGTGTGATTTAAGATTTAGTTACTACCATACATTGGGCCCGAAACCAATGGACCCTATCGGCTTCTTATTCACCCTAGTACTCTGTCCAGGAGTTGCAATTAGTTTCTGGTGTTTGTAGGTTATGTGTTGGCGGCCGTGCGTAGAGCTGACCCTAGGGGTGGGCTATGTTGCGGTAGATACACCGTGGCACTGTGTACCGAGTCACCCGTTTGGTGTCTCAGGAACCCTGTTCACATCGTTCGGGGCCGTATGTGGAAACCTTGGCCAGACTCCCTGCGGATGGAACCTGAATAGGCAATAAACCTGGACTAGAGGCTTGAGTGTTTAGGTAGGCCGTGGCCGACACCCTCGTTGGGCTTCCGCTTGAAGGTTGCCGAGTACATGTCGTGTAAACGGCGGTAAGTGGTGAAAGCGTGTATGAAGAAGTACACCCCTGCAGGGTATAAAACTATTCAAATAGCCGCATCCGCGGTAAAGGACTACTTGGTTGCCTATACAGTTCATAGACAAGCTAATGGATACTACTAAAAGACTCAAGATAAGTCTGAGTACCGAGGATGGCCCTCTTGTAGGATGACGAGGGAGGATCCCCGGTGGAGTATTGTGTTGGTGAGTAGTGGACTCGTGTGCGAAAACTATTTTACTAGTGGAGTCCGTAGGATAGCTTAGCCAAGAGTCAAAGCTGGCTTGCTGCAATAACTCCACCACCTTCTTGAGAATGAGCATCTATAGTAGGTTCTGATGTAAGACTTGCTGAGTACCTTTGTACTCATGTTTGCTTAATTACTGTTTTCAGACGACAACACCGCCCCCTCCGATGGGTTTTATGTAGACCTTGATGTCGACGAGTGACTAGCCACCCAGGTGGTGATCCTGGCCATGGAGGGCCCTATGTAGATAGACAGGCTTCGAGAAGCCTTCTTGCTTTCTAGTGTCTGTACTCAGACTATTTGCTTCCGCATGTGCTTGTATGCTTGTATCACTTGAGTGTCCGGTCATGTGACCCCTATCTGTATGAACATGTTATGTATGGCTCTCTAGAGCTTTTAAATAAAGTACTTGAGTTGTAGAGTTCTGTTGTGATGCCATGTTGTATGTACTCATATCGGGCATATTGTGTGTATGATTGAAATGCTTGGTATGAGTGGGATCCGACAATCTAGTTGTTTATCCTTGGTAGCCTTTCTTATGGGGAAATGTAGTCTAGTGTTCCTCGAGCCATAGTAGTCCGCTACAGCCCAGTTCACCGGAGTCCTGCTAGCCCAGCACTACTACTCAGGACACTTGACTGGCCGGCATGTGTTTCACTTCGTTCCTATGTCTGTCCCTTTGGGGAAATGTCACGCGGTGACATCCGGAGTCCTGCCTAGCCTGCTACAGCCCGGGTTCCCCGGAGTCCTGTTAGCCCAGTGGTACAGCCCGGATTCACTCGCTGATGACCGACATGCTCGATGTGATTCATGTATGCCTGTCTCCATAGGTCTGCGCCGCTTTGGGTTCACGACTAGCCATGTCGGCCCGGGTTCTCTGTCATATGGATGCTAGCGACACTATCATATACGTGAGCCAAAAGGCGCAAACGGTCCCGGGCCATGGTAAGGCAACACCCGTGGGGATACCGTGCGTGAGGCCGCAATGTGATATGAGGAGTTACTGGCTAGATCGATGTGACTTGGAATCGGGGTCCTGACACTTAGTATATAAATCATATATTTGAATTATGTCATGCCATGATGTTTGCATAGACAACATGTATCTGAATTATGGCATGCCAACCCATTTTCTAAAGACATAATATAGTTATATCATCTCATCCTGTTTACATAGTCATCATATTTAAATTATGTCATTCTATCCGTGATTTATATCATTCCATCATGTTTCCATCGACGGCATGTTTGTGATTTATGGCATGCCAACCACTTTAATAGACACATCGTATAGTTATATCATGTCATCCTGTTTACATAGTCATCATATTTTGAAGTATGTCATTCTATCCTGTTTAGTTAGCCATCATACATGTGAAATTGTGTCATGCTATCCTGTTTAATTAGCCATCATATATGTGAAATTATGTCCTGCTATTCTGTTTGCTTAGACAACATAAATGTGAATTATTTCATGCCCTCTTTTCTTCCCTACTATCCATTGCACCTATCTATCTTACAATGTCTGTACATTCAATTACTTTTCTTGTTTATCAGCCATTTCAATTGGAGGGAGTGATGGTAGTATCTATGGGAGTAAAAACACGGTCTTTAGAAAAGATTGTGCTACCTGTCGATGCAGATAGAACAACAGTTGTACTTTCCCAAGAACTAGCCCCACCACACATAACCCACACTCATGCAGATTGTACCCCTACCCAGTTGGACAGAGAACCAGCTACACCCCTTCTAACCCCAACCCCAGCAGATAGACACCCAGTTCCCGTTGACACAACACCGTCTCCACCATAGAGCACCCAAACACGAGCAGTTAGTAAGGCAACTGCAGTGCCCAAATCATGAGGACCACCACTCCGAACCCGAAGTCAACACTTAAAGCAGAAGAAGAATTGTTCTCAGGTCAGGTTCCGTAGCTATGGTTCATACTACTTTGCTCTTGCATCACTGTATTTACTGATACCAACTAATTTCAAAATTTTAAGGATGCAATTGAAATTCCAATGGCGCAACAGGTATGTTTTAAACCTGTTTCTTCAACGTGTTTGGCTGTTTGCTGTTGTAACTTGCTCTATGTTGATTTCAGTTTCAATTGAATAAACAGTTATGTTCTCATGCCATGCACATTACAAGTGTTGTTATTGTTGTGTAGTTTCCCACACTTATATTCTGTCTATGCTGCTTTGTCATAAATAGATATGATTCGAACTGTATCTATCTTGATTTGGCAACATAAACTAGAATGATATAGACCATAAAGTGACCATACTACATATATATGTTTGTTTAATGCTGTTATCCTGTCCACCTTACTACTGAACTGGTTTACCAAAATGAGTTTCATATACTACATTGTAAACCTGAGATGTGTTTGTTTGTTTCTCTTTTAGAACATGGATAAAATATTGGAGAAGAGTACCCTGTTATGCAGTGGTAAAGGAAGTAATGCAGATAAGGTTCAAGATAGTGAGACATCCCTGTTGGTCTCCAAGAAAGCTGATAAAAACTATATTGAAGATACTGAGACAACCCCAAAGTCCTGTCTTGATGTAGTGTTCGAGTTACTGGCTACCACTGCTCGCACCAGCTCTTCGAACTCATTGCCCGAATCAGTTCGGCTTCTTAACTCTCAACTTCAAGTTGAAAGACATCGATCAGATGTTATGCGATAGGAAGCCGAAGGACTGAGGAAGTCCCTGCAGAATTCAGATGCATACTTTCTGGTGCAACAGCAAGCACTGGAGGACTTAAGCGCCAAACAAGAGAAAGTTCATAAGCTTGCTAAGCATCTTGCCAGCATTATGGGTACCCAGGATATTGTTTCTTGAGCTCTTCTGAAGTGGTTTCAGTTTTGGACTTGTTTTGCTGCGGCGTTTATATGCTGCTGTGTTCCCTATATTTGCACTGGTGGCGAACTTTGATGCCCAGTGGATGTAATATGTGTAATAGCCGTGATAGCCTAGTGTAAGTTGCTTGCTTATTTATTTCCTTGTTGTCTTGTTTATTTGTTTGCTTGTAGTCAGTGCAGTTCTTTTTCTGCGGTTTGCTAGTGGCTGCAATAACCTATTTTTTAAAACTAGGCCACAATAACCATGGGCTAATATTTACTGTAGTGACACTGGGCCTTCTATGGGCCGTAGAAATAGTGGGCCTTCTACGGGCCGTATAAACAGTGGGCCTTGTACGGGACGTAGAAATAGTGGGCCTTGTACGGGCCATAGAAACAATGGGCCTTCTACGGGCCGTATCATCAATGGGCCTTCTACGGGCCGTATCATCAATGGGCCTTATATGGGCCGTATGATTGATTGGTCAAACATGGGCCAAACAGACCGCATTCTGGCCATAAACGGGCTAGAGATGGAATCGTCCATTCATGGGCCGACCATAACGGGCAATCGTTAATAGGCCATATTTGATGACGCTATGAAAACGGCCCAACGTATTAACGGACCACAAACGGGCCGACTGTAACCACGGGCTGAATTTGGCCCACAAGTAGAAAATGACAGTAACAGGCCGTAATTAAACGAATGCTGGAAATGAGCCCAAGAATAAATGGGCTGTGAGAAGGCCGAAAGATAACATGGGCTGGAGACGGCCCAACGGAATAACGGTCCGTTAATGGGTATAAAGTGATACACTGTTCATTACGGGCCAGTTTCACCACGGGCCATTAATGGGTGTAAAGTGATACACTATTCATTACGGGCCAGTTTCACCACGGGCCGTTAATAGGCCAAGAGTTACATAGGGCCTCATATGGGCCGAAAGACGTCATGGGCCATACATAGGCCAGAAGTGAAAACGGGCTGGAATCATATTGGATGGCCTAGATGACGCTACTGGGCCTAATTCGGATAGGGCGTAACGGGCCTTGGGTTAGCGGGCTGTAAATGGGCTATATGTGAATAGACCGTTAACATGCTTTCCATGGGCTGGCCCGCCACCTTTTGACCAAGTCAAACGGGCCAGCCTTTTCACATGAATGGGCCTCTATTCGGCCGTACCACGTGTCAACGTATCATAGGCGCCTTCTGTCCAATGAGTGGATGACATCTGTCCCGACGATGAGCCGACACGTGTTTCCTCCAGCCAATGATGATTTTACACGTGGAAAATCCCCATTGGTCGGGGTTGTTAACGGGTTATTGGATCCAAAACCCGACCCGATAGCTTAACGGCGTTCCGTTACGGTGGATGCCACGTGTCGGTCACCCTTGACGGAAGCACTTCTGTGACGCGCGATTTATTGTCATGGAAGTGGACACTTCCGTGATGATAATTTTGGTAATGTCATGGAACACTTCTACGACAGCACAGGTATGACTATCTTGATTCTGTCATAAATTTGTCATGGATGTACATGCATGACAAAAAACGCGACCTACTGTGACAAACACGTATCATCATGGAAGTGTATTTTTTTGTAGTGCCCGTGCCGCATCAGGCAGCAGCCAGGAGAGACCCTCCAGAAGTACATCCAGCGCTTCAACAACACCCGCCTCAAGAACCCCAAGGTCACGGACGAGGCCATCATCTCCGCGTTGTCCGACGGCGTCCGTGACGTCAAGATGAAGAAAGAGCTCGCCATCCACGAGGAGCTCTGCACATCTGAGGAGCTGTTCAACCTGGCGAACAGGTGTGCAAGAGCTGAGGTGGGGCCCCTCTCTCTCCTTGAGCCGCCAGCCTTGGGCGCGGAGGAGAAGGCCAAGGCCAAGGATATGAAGCGCAAGGAGGTAGTTGTGCTCGCAGCGGAGCCCGACATCAAGCGAGGCAGAGATCAGCCCGATTCATCCAAGAACGGCCGACCGTTCTGCGCCTTCCACAACCTGGACACCCACAACACTAGTGACTGTCAAGAGCTCAGAGCCGTACGCGAGGGACGCTAGGGTCGAGGCCCCGAACGCAACGACTGGGGCTACGGTCGCGGAGGAGGACGTGGAGGCAGACGCTGGGACGACCGTGGCCCGCGCCAGGAGTGGTGCGACCGACCTCATGAGGACCGTTGATAGGACCAACCTCGTGAGGGCGCCTGGAGGGAACCTCCTTGTGAGGATCGCCCCCAGGGCAACGCCGGTCTTCCCCCGCTGTCGCCACTAAGAAGGAACGACGACCACCACCAGGACGAGGGGGCTGGGGGCTGCCAGGAGTCGCGTGCGATCGCCTACATCTTGAGCGGCGACCAGGCCCGAGCCTCTCAGCGCGTCTTCAAGCAGTTTGCTCGCAAGGTGAACGCGGCGCTCCCCAAGCACGATGCTATATCTCAAGTGTGCAGCCCGCTCAGGTGGTCCCAATGCGCCATCACTTTCAGCTCGGCGGATTAGCTCAAGTGTGCAGCCACCTGTAACGCCCTTGATGCGGCTATATCTCCCACGTGTCGAAGCACGACTTAGAGGCATAACCGCATTGAAAGAAATGTCGCAAGTGAGGTAATCTTCACAACAACCCATGTAATACAATAAGGGAATAAGAGTAACATAGTTGGCTTACACTCGCCATGTCACACAATGCATAAATAACATTACATTCATCCAAATACACTCAAGGCCCGACTACGGAACCAAACTGAAGATAAAACCCAAATGCAACATAGTCCCCGATCACCCAACTAGGCACCATACTGATCATCTGAGAAAGACACGAAGTAACGACGAGAGTCTTCATCAAACTCCCACTTGAGCTCGGTCATATCATCTGGAGAGGTATCATCGGTCCCTGCATCTGGTTTTGGAAGTAATCTGTGAGTCACGGGGACTCAGCAATCTCACACCCTCGCGATCAAGACTATTTAAGCTTATAGGTAAGGTAAAGGTATGATGTGGAGCTGCAGCAAGCGACTAGCATATATGGTGGCTAACATACGCAAAAGAGAGCGAGAAGAGAAGGCAAAAGCACGGTCGAACAACTATGATCAATAAGTGATCCTAGAACAACCTACGTCAAGCATTACTCCAACACCGTGTTCACTTCCCGGACTCCGCCGAGAAGAGACCATCACAGTTACACACGCGGTTGCTGCATTTTAATTAAGTTCAGTTTCAGGTTATCTACAACCGGACATTAACAAATTCCCATCTACCCATAACCGTGGGCACGGCTTTCGAAAGTTCAAATTCCTGCAGGGGAGTCCCAACTTAGCCCATCACAAGCTCTGATGGTCAACGAAGGATATTCCTTCTCCCAAGACAATCCGATCAGACTCAGCATCCCGTTTACAAGACATCCTCGACAATTGTAAAACAAGTCCAGCAACACCGCCTGAATGTGCAGACAAATCCCGATAGGAGCTGCACATATCTCGTTCTCAGGGCACACTCAGATGAGACATCCTACGAGTAAAACCAACCCTCAAGTGGCCCCGAGGTGGCCCCGCAGTCTACTCGGTCGGACCATAACTTAGAGGACCACTGGCCTAGGGGGGTTTAAATAAAGATGACCCTTGGGCTCCATAAACCCAAGGGAAAAAGAGGCTAGGTGGCGAATGGTAAACCAAGGTTGGGCATTGCTGGAGGAGTTTTATTCAAGGCGAACTGTCAAGGGGTTCCCATTATAACCCAACCATGTAAGGAACGCAAAATCCGGGAACATAACACCGATATGATGGGAAGTAGGGCTGCAAGAATGGAAGAAAACAGCAGGCATAAGGCCGAGCCTTCCACCCTTTACCAAGTATATAGGTGCATTAATATAAACAAGATAATATGGTGATATCCCAACAATAAACATGTTCCAACAAGGAACGATTTCCAATCTTCACCTGCAACTAGGAACACTATAAGAGGGGCTGAGCAAAGCGGTAACATAGCCAAACAAAGGTTTGCTAGGACATGGTGGGTTAGAGTTTTGACATGTCAATGTGGGAGGCATGGTGAGCAAGTGGTAGGTATCGTAGCATAGGCATAGCAAAAGAGCGAGCAACTAGCAAGCAAAGATAGAAGTGATTTCGAGGGTATGGTCATCTTGCCGGCAAAGTTCTCATAGTTGTCTTGATCCTCGTAAGCGTACTCAATGGGCTCCTCATTCACGTAATCGTCTCCTGGCTCTACCCAAGCAAGAACAACAAGCAAAAAGGAACACAATCAACCACGTGCAATGCTCAAGCAACATGATGCAAAACATGGTATGAAATGCGGGATGAGGAATGAGATGCATATGCATGATTCGCAAAGAAATGATTGAACCTGGCCTCAACTTGGAAATCCAAGAGTTCCACTGGAAAGAGGAGTTGATTTCGGTCGAAATCAATATAAAGATCGCCGGAATCGGATGCACGGTTTGGAAATGGCAAGCAAAACAAATATGGCACCGGTCTGCGATAAACAGCAAGTAGCCATTTAAATGCATCAAGATAAATATGCTACAGCACTCAAACATGGAAACAAAATACATGGAAGGGATCCACTCATGATGCTTGACAAAATATGAACACTGAGCTACGGCTAATTCACTCATAAACAAGCATGGCAAAAGTGCAAAAGATAACAGGTTTCAGACTTAGTGAAATTAACAGCATGTCAGCAATTTATCATCAGGAAGCAATGTTTAGAGCACGAAAACTACATGCTACAGGAACATATCATGGAAAAGCAAGGCATGGCATGAAGCTACTCAAAGCATATAACAAAAGTCCCTTAGTGACCATGAGCCAAAAGGGATCATAAAATACAGTTGCAAGCATGTGAACATAGCAAAAACATAAACAGATTCAAACTTAGTGAAAAACTGAAGCATGGCAAAACAGATAACGAGTAGGCATATTTACGAACTCGATGCACTCACTAGGAGGCATTTCATGACAAACTAAGCATGCACCCAGCTAATAGACATGGCATAGAAGCTAGACATGGCAAGAACAACATCATAGCATGCCCGGATCAACAACAACGAGCTCGGCAAAATTGCCAAACATGTTAACAATCTGCCAGGAACATTTTATAGCAAACGTGGAGCTCGATTGAATCAAGCTAGGGTGCTCCATAATTGCAAACAAAGACATGGATGGATATAGCACAACATTATCTACAAAACATCCTTCCTGATTATGCTCAAAAGAGGCACGGATCACTAGGAAACAACATGAACATATGGCATAAAAATTGAGTAAGCTATTTGCATGCTTGTGCTAGTCACCACAAAGATCACAAAAATACATGGCATACACCCCTGTAAAGATGGCATGGCATTCTAAAAAACACATGTAGAGCTCAGGATCATAGTATGCACACATTAATCATGGCAAAAATGACAAAAGTGCATTTGCTGAAACAGATCTGAAACAATCATCACATAGCCCTCTTCCAACAGCATTTCAGGCATCAAGATAAGCTCAAATTAAAATGATGCAATGTGATGAAATGATGTACTCGTCGAGACGAACATTTTGATATGCTACACGCATGAATCGGAGCTACGATGAGGGAGTTATGGCATGCGTCAAAGAATGCCAAAAAGTTTGGGTTAGGAGGGAAAAAGTCAACCGAGAGGGGATGGATCTGGATCTGTATCTCGCGGGTCACTGTAGCTGCGCGGATTTCGAAGGTGGCCGGCCGGAGTCGAAGAACTCGCCGGGGCGAGGGGGCTCGCCGGAGTACGGCGCGACACTTGGCGCCGGCGGACGAGGGCGGCGAGCTCCGGGCGGTGGAGGACGACGTCGGCGGCGAGGCGGCGGACTCCGGGCGGTGGAGGAGAAGCCCGCCGGAGCGGGGCGGCGGCATGCCGTCGAAGGGAGGCGAAGGGATGGCGGCGGTGGTCCGGTGCCGGCGCTGGGAGAGGAGAAGCGGCGCGGGGCGCTGCGGGCAGCGGTCGGGCGATGGGCTCGCGGGGGCCCGACTCGGGCCTCCCGGGCCGGTGATGTGGGGCGGTGCTGGCGATGAATCGTGTCACGACACGTGGTGGCGGCGGGTCAGGTCGGACGTGTCCGGCCTGGCTAGACTTCGTCCGGCGGCGCGAGGAGGGGGGATACTATGGTTTCGGGGTGTTTTGACCCGGAATTTCGGGAGGAGGCCTATTTATAGAGGTAGGAGGAGCTAGGAAGCTGCAAATGAGGTGCGGTTTGCGGCCACGCGATCGTGATCGAACGATCTAGATGATAGAAGGGGTTTAGGTGGGTTTTGGGCCACTTTGGAAGGGGTGTTGGGCTGCAACACACACGAGGCCTTCTCGGTCCCTCGGTTAACCGTTGAAGTATCAAACGAAGTCCAAATGGCACGAAACTTGACAGGCGGTCTACCGGTAGTAAACCAAGGCCCCTTGGCAAGTATCGGTCCAATACGAAAACGTTTAACACCCACACACGAAAAGAGGTAGAAAGGACCACCGGAGGACATAGGAGCGCCGGAATGCAAAACGGACAACGGGGAAAATGCTCGGATGCATGAGACGAACACGTATGCAAATGCAATGCACATGATGACATGATATGAATGCATGACAAAGACAAAACACACGGAAACAAAAACCCAACAATGAGGAAATAGAATAACTTAGAGCCGGAAACAACAAGAGTTGGAGTACAAATAAGGTAAATTACATCTGGGTGTTACAACACTCCACCACTACGAAAGGATCTCGTCCCGAGATCTAGGACTAGAAAAACTCCGGGTACTCAGAACGGAGGTGATCCTCGCATTCCCAGGTGGCTTCACGGTTGGAATGATGTGACCACTTGACTTTGAGGACTTTGATTGACTTTTTGCGAGTCTTGCACTCAGTTTCTTCAAGAATAGCGACTAGGTGCTCATGATAAGACAGGTCTTCTTGGAGATCAATGTCTTCGAAGTTGACGGTGTGGTCAGGAGTCTTGAAACACTTGCGGAGTTGAGAGACATGAAACACGTCATGCATGTTTTCAAAGTTGGAGGGAAGCTCAAGTTGATAGGCGAGATCGCCTCTCTTGCTAAGGATCTTGAAAGGACCCACGTATCTAGGGGCAAGCTTCCCTTTGATACCGAAGCGACGAGTACCTTTCATTGGAGAGACGTGGAGGTAGACATGGTCTCCGATCTCGAAAGTCAAGTCACGATGTTTGCTATCATAGTAACTCTTCTGGCGCGAAGGCGTGGCTTTGAGATTATCACGAATGACTTTTCACATCTCTTCTGCCTATGTGATCAAGTCATTGCCAAGAAGTTGGCGTTCACCAGTCTCTGACCAGTTAAGAGGAGTATGACACTTCCTTCCATAGAGAATTTCAAATGGGGCCTTGCCCGAACTTGCTTGGAAGCTGTTGTTGTAGGAGAACTCGGCATATGGAAGAAAATCTTCCCACTTCATACCGAAGGAGATGACGCAAGACCTGAGCATATCTTCAAGACTCTAATTTACTCGCTCTACTTGGGCACTGGTTTGAGGATGAAAAGCTGTGCTGAAGCGAATGTTGGTGTCCATGGCCTTCTGAAAAGAATCCCAAAACTTAGAGGTGAAGATGCTGTCACGATCTGAAGATATCAACTGTGGAATGCCGTGCAGTGAGACAATCTGGGAGGTATATAGCTCTGCCAATTGAGCTGTTGTGATAGATTCTTTGATAGGAAGAAAATGAGCCACTTTAGTGAGTTTGTCGATGACAACGAAGATAGCATCATTGCCACGCTTGGACTTTGGAAATCCAGTCACAAAGTCCATCTCAATGTGGTCAAACTTCCGTTCTGGAATGGCAAGAGGTTGGAGGAGACCAGCTAGTCATTGGTGTTCTGCCTTCACTCTTCTGCAGACATCACATTCATTCACGAACTAAGCAATCTCACGCTTCATTCGAGTCCACCAATACGACTGCTTGAGGTCATGGTACATCTTTGTACTTCCAGGGTGAATAGAGAGGAGTGAATTGTGAGCCTCATTCATAATGACTTTACGAAGGTCACCTTTAGGCACAACAATGCGATCCACGAAGAATAGAGTATCCTTGTCATCAAGACAATATCACTTGTACTTGGGTTGACTCTTGGCAATCCCAATCTTCACCTTCTTCACCATAGCATCAAGAAGTTCAGCCTCGTGAATCTGATCTTCTAAAGTAGGAGAGACTCGGTGGTTGGCAAGGAAACCTTGAGGAACAACTTGAAGGTTGAGTTTGCGGAAAGCTTCACAAAGCTCGGGTTGGTAAGGCTTGAGAATCAAACTGTTGCAGTAAGCCTTCTTGCTCAATGTGTCAGCAATTACATTGGCCTTACCTGGAGTATATTCCATACACGGATTATACTGTTGAATCATTTCGACCCAACGAGTCTGCCTGAGGTTGAGATTAGGCTGAGTGAAGATGTACTTGAGACTCTTGTGGTCAGTGAAGATGTCCACTTTTCTTCCCAATAACAGATGTCTCCAAGTTAAAAGAGCATGGACAACTGCCGCCAACTCGAGGTCATGAGTGGGGTAGTCCTTTTCATTGGGCTTCAACTTGCGAGAGGTATAAGCCACAACTTTCTTCTATAGCATCAACACTGCACCAAGACCTTGAACAGAAGCATCACAGAAGACCTCAAATGGTTTGGATTCATCAGGAGGAGTCAGAACTGGAGCAGTGACTAACTTCTCTTTCAGGGTGTTGAAAGCGATGTCATATTCAGGAGACCAGACATACTTCACATGCTTCTGCAAGAGGTTGGAAAGAGGCTTTGTGATCTTAGAGAAGTTCTCGACGAACCTTCGACAATAGCTTGCGAGCCCAAGAAAGCTGCGGAGTTGCTTCACATTCTAAGGTGGTTCCCAATTAACAATTGCAGACGCCTTCTCAGGATTCACCGCTATGCCCTTGGCAGAGATGATATGTCCAAGGTAGAGAACCTCATCGAGCCAAAACTCGCACTTTGAAAACTTCGCATAGAACTGATGTTCTCTGAGCTTATCCAGCACCAAACGCAAGTGCGTGGCATGATCTTCCTTGTTCTTGGAAAAGACGAAAATGTCATCGAGGTAGACCAAGACGAAGTCATTTGTGTAGGCATTGAAGATGAAGTTCATCATGCGAGAGAATGTTGGAGGAGTGTTGACGAGGCCGAAAGACATGACAGTGTATTCATATGAACCATAGCTTGTTCTGAATGTTGTCTTAGGGATATCTTGTTCACGAATGCGAATCTGATGATAGCCCATACGGAGATCAAGCTTGGAGAATACTTGAGCACCTTTGAGTTGTTCAAACAGCTCATTGATGTTGGGAAGTGGGTACTTGTTCTTTATAGTCTTATTGTTCAATGGACGGTAGTCGACACAGAGTCGGTCTGTTCCATCCTTCTTCTTCACAAAAGAACTCCATAACCCCACGGAGAAGAAGTAGGTCGGATGAGACCCATTCACTCTTGAGTATCGAGTTGTTTCTTCAGTTCCTCCAACTCTTCAGGTCCAAGCTTGTAAGTACGTTCGCAAACAGGTTCCGTGCCAGGCTCAAGATCGATGACAAATTCAACTGGCCGGTGCGGAGGCATTCCTGGAAGCTCTTCAGGAAAGACGTCTTGATATTCGCAAACGACTGGAATTTGAGAGATGGCATCCAGCTCACCCTTCTCATTGAGAGAAAATAGTCGGATGGTATCATCCCTTGCGGCAAAGATAATTAAATCCTCAGACGAATGAGTCAATTGAATCTGCCTGGAAGCACAATCAAGATGAGCCTTGTGCTTAGAAAGCCAGTCCATTCCAAGAATAAGATCAATATCCAAGTTACCAAGGACCACTTGAGAGGATAGAAACTTATAGTCGCCCAACGTGATAGTAACATCCGGGACGCAATTGTTAGATGTCATTTGCTTTCCCGGGGACACAATCTTCAACGGGAAAGGAATATTGTCGGTCACAAATTCATGCTTGGCAACAAATGGTGTAGAAATAAAAGAAAGCGATGCACCAGTGTCAAAAAGAACTTCTGCAGGAACATCGTTAACAGGAAGGTTACCCATAATCACATCTGGCGAGTCCTCTGCGTGAGCTGCATTCAGCAAGTTGACCTTGGCATGCTTGGGGTTATGCTTGACCACTGTGGTACTGGCAGATCTCACAGGATGAGGAGGAGGATGACGCCTCTGATTGAAGCATTTGTTGGCATAGTGACCCTTCTGTTCGCACTTGTTGCACGTGACCTCCGAGAGCGGACGGTGATACGAAGCACTTGATCTTGGAGCATGAGATGAAGTCTTGTTCTGAAAGCCTGTGTTGGGTGGGTGGGAAGATCCATTGCCGCCTTTGCTCTTCTGCTGATAAGGCTGATGGAACGGAGGAGGAGGCAGCCAATACTTTTGCTGCTTAGAAACCACTTGAGTTGAGGAAGAAGAAGTCACATCTCTGACTCGCTTCTTGGAAGCATCGCACTTGAGTTGGGCAGCCTCTTGTTTCATTTCCATGTTGTAAAACTCATCATACTTCTTCGGCTCAAAAAAGGACGAGAGCTAGTTGGAGATCTTCTCTGAGGCCACCCCTCAACTGATAAATCATGCTCTTCTCGTCAGGGATGTCCTGCTTGGCGAAACGAGCGAGCCTCTAGAACAGATTGTTATACTGGTAAACAAACAAGCTGCCTTGCTTCAGGTTGCAGAATTCCTCATGCTTGCTTTCAACAACACTCTGAGGAATGTGACGAGCTTTGATGTCTTGACGGAATTCATCCCAGGTAATCACACTGCCTCCTCTGGAATCTTTGTATTGCTGAAACCATTCTGCAGCTTGGTCTTTGAGTTGGAACGAGGCAAACTTGACAAAGTCCTCAGGCCTAACGTTACTGCACTCTAAATGCTTGCAGATATCCACGAGCCAATCATCAGCGTCTGAGGTGTCCACACAGTTGCTAAAGGTCTTTGGCTGGTTAGCAAGGAACTGGTTGAGTGTAGCAAACTGATTCTGATTGTTGCCATGGCCATAATTCCATTGGTTGCGCTTTTGCAAGAGCTGCATGATCAGCTGCGTGTTTGCATTGGTAGCGGCCATCACAGCTTGCCATGCCTCCAGAGGTGGAGGTGGAGGTGGTGACGGCAGATCAGGATTCAGAGTCGTGCGCTTTTGAGGAGCCATCCTGGAGAGGGTGACATCCGTTAGCATCTTGACAGACAAATATTGAAGCTGAATCAAATGGATAGAAATTGCAACTTATAGTCTTCACATCTGAAAAAAATGAATGAATGCATTCCAATTGAAACGGTCACATTTCCATAAATTTAGAAGCCACTTAGATAGAGGTAGAATAATAAAACAACAAGGTATGGACAAGAACAAATACTTGGTGAGGATTACCCAATCACAAAGCAAATATCCGCGGAAGAAGAACTAGAGCTACATGAATTCCCACCTATGAAACTCCCGAACCTTTCCGGTTATGCAATCAGGTGTTGGGGATACAGGGGAAGCATAATATCTCACCCAAAGCTAGCAAATCCTACATCCAGCTATATCCATCCTTCAACACATAACCAAGAAACCTTAGGAAATCATTTACCTGAACCTTCGAAAAGCATCCGTTATACGAGTTATGGCGATACTCCCGAACTCCCGCCCCAGTACTGGGTGGCATCGAGGTTATCTCACCAACAAATGCATAAAAGAGATTTTCAATGTCGGTGAAACTCAGGTATTCCAGAATCTCAATGATAAAATTGTGACGACAACACCTTGGAGCTCAACTCCCCGGGACACTGCCACAACCCCTAAATGTCAGGAGGCACCAAGAACAATGTTCTCGTCACAAAACCATTGGAACGATTCCAAGATACCCGCGTGGTCCTAATTTCTTTTTTAGTGAAATTTGAGAAGAGAAGATTCAAAACTCTACGTCAGGATGCCACACCAGAGCGACGAAGGGACTGAGGAGTAAAGACAAGTCCTAATCTCCAATATATATATAATCCTAAATGACTCAAAACATTTTTCGAGACTCAACAACGCCAACGATTCGATCAAGCAGGGGGCTCCTAAGGTCGGGGAAGGCTCTGATTACCAACTTGTAACGCCCTCGATGCGGCTATATCTCCCACGTGTCGAAGCACGACTTAGAGGCATAACCGCATTGAAAGCAATGTCGCAAGTGAGGTAATCTTCACAACAACACATGTAATACAATAAGGGAATAAGAGTAACATAGTTGGCTTACGCTCGCCATGTCACATAATGCATAAATAACATTACATTCATCCAAATACACTCAAGGTCCGACTACGGAACCAAAATGAAGATAAAACCCAAATGCAACATAGTCCCCGATCGCCCCAACTGGGCACCACTACTGATCATCTAAGAAAGACACGTAGTAACGACGAGAGTCTTCATCGAACTCTCAATTGAGCTCAGTCATATCATCTGGAGTGGTATCATCGGTCCCTGCATCTGGTTTTGGAAGTAATCTGTGAGTCACGGGGACTCAGCAATCTCACACCCTCGCAATCAAGACTATTTAAGCTTATAGGTAAGGTAAAGGTATGATGTGGAGCTGCAGCAAGCGACTAGCATATATGTGGCTAACATACGCAAAAGAGAGCGAGAAGAGAAGGAAAAAGCACGGTCGAACAACTATGATCAATAAGTCATCCTAGAACAACCTATGTCAAGCATTACTCCAACACCGTGTTTGTTAGAATAAATCCGAGGCATACCGTCGATCATCCAAGGATCAAGCAATCACACGAGCATGACACGTGATATCATGAGCAAGGTTCGAAGAGGTTCCGGTTCCATTGATCCAGAGAGAGAAGGACAAGAAGCTATCAGCGAAATCTGGCGACGTGCAAGGACTGATCGGAATCGGCGGGGTGACCGGTTTGCTCGAAGCGGAAGGATTCACGACGCCGTGCATCGTGCTTGGGTTGAAAGCAATCAGAGAAGCTTTCGGCGAGTTCGTTCAGCGGCAGATTCGATCCAGGAGGCGGCGCTAGGGCACGCAGCGGATGCTACAGCAGCGCTACGGGACGCAGTGTCCAGGCGGCGCGGTCAGTGGCGCCCAGGGCCCATGTAGCGTGCGTGACTACTGCTTTGATGTGCTGAGGCCCAAGGCGGCCCAGTGGTGGTCCAATGCAAGGCCGAGGCGCACCTCGACGTGGGCAGGTGGCCCGCTGCAGGCGCGGGCATGCTGGGCAAAGGGCCTGGTGTAGGCTGACTAGCGGGAGCACATTGAGGGCCGCTGCAGGCACGACGTGGACAGGAGCATGTAGCGTGGCCGAGGTGCACGGGAGCAGCAGTAATGTGTGGCTCAATGTGGCTTGGTGCACAGGAGCGTGGTGTTGGAAGCTGGCAAGGACGCGGGAGCTGATCTGTACGCAGGCTGGACAGCCATGAGAGATTTGTTTAAGAAAAAAAGGTAATATGTAACACTATGCTATGTACATGGATTTGAATGCAACATGATTAAAGAAAAGGAGTGTTGGGAGTTATGGAGGTGTACCATGAAGACTACCATGAAATCCGGTTTTCTTTTGGATGTGTTGAGAATTGTGCGCGGGATTTTACCTGGAGGTTGGCAAGTTGATGACGTGCGTATAAGGCTCGGGAAGAGTCTGGAGTGTGTCGTGAAGGATCATGCATATACAAGGCGTTAGGCAAGGCATGGAGTTGTGTAGGGCGAACACGACGCAGGGTGAAGCATGATAGCAGTCGGACGAGTTCGGCTGGGGTCAGACATATAAGGCAGCCAGCCTGGACAGTCTGGCGGATCGACGGAGATGTCGGTCAAAGCAGAAGACAGTGGTGATTTCAGCGACGATGACATAGGAGCGTGATGCTGATGGTGGCCGACTTCCGGGGCATGGAAACATGTGGTGCAGGCCTGAGGGCATGTGCGGCTTCGAAAGACTATGGCGTGGGGTTGATTCAAGACGGTGCACATGAGAGCTTGGAGTCGACAGGGCGCAGGAGGGTGGCAGGTACAACCACTATGGAGTCATGTTGAAGGTGGAGTTGGAGTCTGATGGATGATTTCACTCTGAGCTAATGGAGGGGCTACGACATAAGTTAATGGAGAGTCGAAGCCTATTTCAGCGGGATAGCGAGAGACACGTGGTTTCGGAATGGGTACCAGTGGTCTGATGGAGGCGTGATACTCGGCATCGGTCTATGATGATCAATGGTTCTCTACAGTGGGAGTTGAGATAGTGGGGGCTAGCTACCCGGGAGACTCGACTAGGACAGCAGAGGCTCGATGCGGTGATAGCGGCGAGGCGTGCGGTAAGCATGGGACACAGTGACAGGCCAAGGCAATGGTGGTCATACATGTGGTCAGACAAATTGTGCAGGGGTGCTGAAGCAGTGTTGATGAGTACCGGATTCAAGTTGGTGACTGGGTCTATCAGTGCCGGAAGATGTACACGAGTTGACCATCGAGAAACTGTGAAAGTGACGGAAAGTCTGAAATTCTCAAAAGCGAAGAGAGTACATGGCCGTATATTCTGTGGTGTTCGGTGCACATGGCAAATTGCGGGTGACAAGTATAGAAGGAGGTGGAGTGCTATAGCTGTGGGACATGTCAGAGACTATCCGGGGAAAAGGGTGAGACAACTGTGAATTTGACTCAAAGTGACACAGGGCGACGGTGAAATTCCTTCAAGTTTTAGACAGACGGTCATGAAAGAGCGGTGATGTTGAGTTCAGGTAACTCTTATATGTGACACCCAATATGTGAGTTGTTCATTTTCATGCAGATTAAAGTTTAGTGTGTGATGGCGTTGAGCAGATACTCCGGAAGTTGGGACCACAAAGTAGAGTAACGAGGAACTTAATTTTTGCTCGAGTGTTGACTGTGATGAAGACGAGAAGGGACTATAGTTGCAGGTGGAGTCACATGGAGTCTGGGAGTAGCAGCGGTGCTCATTGTGTATCTCAAGTCCAATGTACATGGTTGTTCGATGCACGGACGAATTCAAGGTAGTGAAGAATATTCGCCAAGGTGGAGTTTTTTAGAATTATGTCGAATATTATTGTACAAGGTAGGTTACAGTGGGACTTGGTTTGGACTTTGTGTAGACAGGGTAAGAGTTGTGTCCTAATAGGACACTTGTATCCTAGGCCTCTCATGTATATCAGGGGTAGACACACGATGTAATCTATGCCAACATAATAACACAGGCACGCGGGGGAGCCGGCGGCGTGTGCCGGCGCCCAGGCGGCCGAGGTGCGGTATTGTGACGGTGTCATGGGGAGGAGCGCCCGTAGTCAAGCCCCGGGGATGTAGCCATATCGGTGAACCTCGTTAACAAATCTCAGTGTCGTGCTCGTGTGATTGCTTGGTCCTCGGATGATCGACGGTATGCCTCGGATACAAGTGTCCTATTAGGACACAACTCTTACCCTGTCTACACACAGTCCAAACCAAGTCCAACTGTAACCTACCTTGTACAATAATATTCGACATAATTCTAACAGTGTTCACTTCCCGGACTCCGCCGAGAAGAGACCATCACGGTTACACACGCGGTTGGTGCATTTTAATTAAGTTCAGTTTCAGGTTATCTACAACTGGACATTAACAAATTCCCATCTGCCCATAACCGCGGGCACGGCTTTCGAAAGTTCAAATCCCTGCAGGGGAGTCCCAACTTAGCCCATCACAAGCTCTCAGGGTCAACGAAGGATATTCCTTATCCCAAGACAATCCGATCAGACTCGGCATCCCGGTTACAAGACATCCTCGATAATGGTAAAACAAGTCCAGCAACACCGCCCGAATGTGCAGACAAATCCCGATAGGAGCTGCACATATCTCGTTCTCAGGGAACACTCAGATGAGACATCCTACAAGTAAAACCAATCCTCAACTTGCCCCGAGGTGGCCCCGCAGTCTACTCAGTCGGACCAACACTCAGAGGAGCACTGGCCCAGGGGGTTTTAAATAAAGATGACCCTTGGGCTCCGGAAACCCAAGGGAAAAAGAGGATAGGTGGCGAATGGTAAAACCAAGGTTGTGCATTGCTGGAGGAGTTTTATTCAAGGCAAACTGTCAAGGGGTTCCCATTATAACCCAACCGTGTAAGGAACGCAAAATCCGGGAACATAACACCGATATGACGGAAACTAGGGCGGCAAGAGTGGAACAAACCACCAGGCATAAGGCCGAGCCTTCCACCCTTTACGAAGTATATAGGTGCATTAAGATAAACAGGATAATATGGTGATATCCCAACAATAAACATGTTCCAACAAGGAACGATCTCCAATCTTCACCTGCAACTAGCAACGCTATAAGAGGGGCTGAGCAAAGCGGTAACATAGCCAAACAACGGTTTGCTAGGACATGGTGGGTTAGAGGTTTGACATGTCAATGTGGGAGGCATGATGAGCAAGTGGTAGGTATCGTAGCATAGGCATAGCAAAAGAGCGAGCAACTAGCAAGCAAAGATAGAAGTGATTTCGAGGGTATGGTCATCTTGCCTGCAAAGTTCTCAGAGTTGTCTTGATCTTCATAAGCGTACTCAATGGGCTCCTCGTTCACGTTCGTCTCCCGGCTCTTCCCAATCAAGAACAACAAGAAAAAAGGAACACAATCAACCACGTGCAATGCTCAAGCAACATGATGCAAAACATGGTACGAAATGTGGGACGAGGAATGAGATGCATATGCATGATTTGCAAAGGAATGATTGAACCTGGCCTCAACTTGGAAATCCAAGAGTGCCACTGGAAAGAGGAGTTGTTTTCGGTCGAAATCGATATAAAGATCGCTGGAATCGGATGCACGGTTTGGAAATGGCAAGCAAAACAAATATGGCACCGGTCTACGATAAACAGCAAGTAGCCATTTAAATGCATCAAGATAAATATGCTACAGCACTCACACATGGCAACAAAATACATGGAAGGGATCCACTCATGATGCTTGACAAAAGATGAACAGTGAGGTACGGCTAATTCACTCATTAACAGGTTCAAACAAGCATGGCAAAAGTGCAAAAGATAACAGGTTTCAGACTTAGTGAAATTAACAGCATGTCAGCAATTTATCATCAGGAAGCAACGTTTAGAGCACGAAAACTACATGCTACAGTAATATATCATGGAAAAGCAAGGAATTGCATGAAGCTACTCAAAGCATATAACAAAAGTCCCTTAGTGACCATGAGCCAAAAGAATCAGAAAATACAATTGCAAGCATGTGAACATAGCAAAAACATAAACAGATTCAGACTTAGTGAAAAACTGGAGCATGGCAAAAAAGATAACGAGTAGGCATATTTACGAACTCGATGCACTCACTAGGAGGCATTTCATGACAAACTAAGCATACACCTAGCAAATAGGCATGGCATAGATGCTAGACATGGCAAGAACAACATCATAGCATGCCCGGATCAACAACACCCAGCTCGGCAAAATTGCTAAACATGTTAACAATCTGCTAGGAACATTTTATAGCAAACGTGGAGCTCGATTGACTCAAGCTAGGGTGCTCCATAATTTCAAACAAAGACATGGATGGATAGAGCACAACATTGTATACAAAACATCCTTACTGATCATGCTCAAAAGAGGCACGGATCAGTAGGAAACAATATGAACATATGGCATAAAAATTACAGCAGGACAAGGACTTAGTGAAATTTAAGTCCCTGAAATCAGCATCATTGAGTAAGCTACTTTGCATGCTTGTGCTAGTAACCACAAAGATCACAAAAATACATGGCATACATCCCTGTAAAGATGGCATGGAATTCTTCAAAACACATGTAGAGCTCAGGATCATAGCATGCACACATTAATCATGGCAAAAATGACAAAAGTGCATTTGGTGAAACAGATCTGAAACAATCATCACATAGCCCTCTTCCAACAGCATTTCAGGCATCAAGATGAGCTCAAATGAAAATGATGCAATGAGATGAAATGATGTACTCGTCGAGACGAACATTTTGATATGCTACACGCATGAATCGGGGTTATGATGAGGGAGTTATGGCATGCGTCAAAGTATGCCAAAAAGTTTGGGTTAGGAGGGAAAAAGTCAACCGAGAGGGGATGGATCTGGATCTGGAACTCGCGGGTCACTGTAGCTGCGCGGATTTTGAAGATGGCCGGCCAGAGTCGAAGAACTCGCTGGCGCGAGGGGGCTCGCCGGAGTTGGGCGCGGCACTTGGCGCCGGCGGACGAGGGCGGCGGGCTCTGGGCGGTGGAGGACGACGTGGGCGGTGAGGCGGCGGACTGCGGGCGGTGGAGGAGAAGCCCGCCGGAGCGGGGCGGCGACAGGCCGGCGAAGGGCGGTAAAGGGATGGCGGCGGTGGTCTGGTGCCGGCGCTGGGAGAGGAGAAGCGGCGCGGGGCGTTGCGGGCGGCGGCCGGGAGATGGGCTCGCGGGGGCCTGACTCGGGCCTCCCGGTTCGGCGATGTGGGGCGGTGCTGGCGACGAATCGTGTCGCGACACGTGGCGGAAGCGGGTCAGGTCGGACGTGTCCGGCTTGGCTGGAATTCGTCCGGCGGCGCGAGGAGGGGGGAGACTAGGGTTTTGACCCGGAATTTCGTGAGGAGGACTATTTATAGAGGTAGGAGGAGCTAGGAATCTCCAAATGAGGTGCGGTTTGCGGCCACGCGATCACGATCGAACGATTTAGATGATAGAAGGGGTTTAGGTGGGTTTTGGGCCACTTTGGAAGGGGTGTTGGGCTGCAACACACACGAGGCCTTCTCGGTCCCTCAGTTAACCGTTGAAGTATCAAACGAAGTCCAAATGGCACGAAACTTGACAGGCGGTCTACCGGTAGTAAACCAAGGCCCCTTGGCAAGTATCGGTCCAATCCGAAAACGTTTAACACCCACACACGAAAAGAGGTAGAAAGGACCACCGGAGGACATAGGAGCGCCGGAATGCAAAACGGACAACGGGGAAAATGCTCGGATGCATGAGACGAACACGTATGCAAATGCAATGCACATGATGACATGATATGAAATGCATGACAAAGACAAAACACACGGATACAAAAACCCAACAACGAGGAAATAGAATAACTTAGTGCCGGAATCGGCAAGAGTTGGAGTACAAATAAGGTAAATTACATCCGGGGTGTTACACCACCGCTGGCACCCTCCCTATGCTGTGTTCCCCAGTCATCAACAATGTGCAGATCACCAAGACCCTCATCGACGGAGGCGCAGGGCTCAACGTCCTGTCTGTCGACACCTTCGACAACCTCCAAGTGCCATATGAGCAGCTCTAGCCCACCAAGCCTTTCTCATGAGTGACCGACGTCTCCACCACACCGATAGGGCAGGTCCGCCTGCCTGTCACCTTCGGGGAGCGCAAGAACTACCGCACTGAGCTCATCGACTTGGACGTCACGCACATCCGCCTGCCGTACAATGACATCCTCGGGTATCCAGCCCTGGCCAAGTTCATGGCAGTCACTCATCACGGCTACAACATTCTCAAGATGCCAGGAAGCGGAGGAATCATCACGGTCCCATGTGAAGAGAGAGTTGCGGTGTGCTCCCTTGAGCGCGCCTTTCAAGCCGCTGCAATCGACGACCCCAACAGCAGAAACGAGGGCCCTCTGGAGACTATCCCCAAGAAGAAGCATTCGTGCCGCGTAGGACCTCAGGAGGACGGCGTCGCGGTAGAAGCCACGTCAGGACCAGCGTCCACTCCAGGGGCGCCTCCCTCCATCACATAGGAAGGCGTGCCCGGTGCCTCCTCAGGCAGGTGTAACATCCCAAATTTTCAATTTGGAATGTTATACACTAGATCATATGCATATCATATTTTCTTGCATTTTGGTTGATCCTAGAAATTTCACGCAACTCAAGGACCCTCGGAGAGAGTTGGAGATTTCGTTATTTTCATATTTGAGAGTTCTCTCGAATTTTGAAAATAGGATCATTTGATTTATTTATTTTATCTTCAATAATTTTTCCGGTGTCAAAATATATGAGAGAGGGAATAATATGACTTTCCCAAATTTAGGAAAAATGAAGATATAATAAATAGATCAATTTTGCTTTCCGGTGTTTATTTGCATTTTATTTGGATAGGGAAAAATGCGCGTTTTCAAAAATTGCATTTTAGGTCCGGAGAAAAGTTCATTTTGTTCGGCTCATTTTTAGGAGTCGGGGAAAATTTACTTTAGATTTTTCGGAGTTCGTTTAGATCCCTTTTTGGTTTTTTTTCTGCACGAGGAAACTATTTAAAAAAAATTTGAGCAGCGGCTTGGGCCAAAGGCCCAAGCCAAGCCACCTACCGCCGCGCTCCCAGGCGCCAGGCGCCGAGCCAGGAGCCGGTCGGCCGCCGCCGCCTCTTGCTAGGACCGAATCCTTTTAGGATTCTAGGGCGCCCCCTTGTCCCTTTTCCTTATTCCGTTTATTTTCTAGATCTTTCCTACTCCTATTCTAATTCCTTGTCCTCTACCCCAAGTAAACCCCTCCCCTCCCCAATATAAATACCCAAGCACCCCCCCCTCTAAACACATCAAATCAAAGCCCTCCTCCACACTGCGCCTTGCGCCGCCGCGCCGCATCACACCGCGCCCTGCGTCACCGCCGCCGCGCCGCCTCACCCGCGCCGCCACCCCACACCCCGCGCCGCCGCCGCACCTCGCCGCCGCCACCGCCGCCGCCGCACCTCGCCGCCGCCACCGCCGCCTCATCCGCGCCGCCACCCCACACCCCGCGCCGCCGCCGCACCTTGCCGCCGCCGCCCCACACCCGCGCCGCCGCCGCACCTTGCCCACGCCGTCGCCCTACGCCGACGCCACCGGAGCCCCGTTCACCGGAGACCTCGCCAAGGTAGCCCCGCGCTACATCTATTCTTTTCCTCGGATCGTTTTCTTCTAATCGTTCCGATTCTTTTCTTCTCTAAACCGTTCCGGTTTTCTAGATCAGTTTTTCGATCGGTTTTTCTTCTCCGAAACCCTAGATCGGATTCGTTTTCTTCTCCGATTTAGTTGCCTTTGGACCGTTCGCCAGACCGTTCGTCCTAACGAACGTGATCACCGGATTCTTCTAGGTTAACGAACGTCCATTCGTTTAACCGTTCTTCTTTTTCTTTTCGTCGGATTTATTCCGCGATCGCGATCTCAGATCCGATCTTCTTCCTAGTCTATTTTTCCGCTCGTTTATCGGAATCAGGTGATTCAAGCGCCTGGAGTTTCGTCTCGAAACTTCCGTTCCGTCTAATCAACTTGAACAAGCTTTTGTTACAGTAAAATTTTGACCTAGTTTCAACTTGCTAGAACCGAGTTGTTTTCTTCCGCCGTTTGTTTTTCGTTCTTTCTTGCAACCGGAGTTCTTTAGTTGAACTACCTGGTTCGATCTCTTGTTCGAGTTTTACCTGTGCATTAGATGGGTACTTATTGTATGCTTGTTGTTTGTCTGCGATAGATTACCCGGATTGCGCTGCTTGTTACTTCGAAACCCTAGGACTCACGGATCATCAGCAAGGCAAGTAACACTTTGATCATACCTTTTCTACAACCCATGTTTTATTGCATTAGATCAATCCTCACACATTGCATGATTAGGATCTAATTAAATTGTGGGATGGGAAGTAGATGAGGTAGTACCTATTACCTGTATTATTATGAAACCTTTGGGAGTTACTTCTACGTTTGCTTATTATGCCATGCTATGCTAGTAGACGTGGATTGGGTGAGTGATATCCATGATAGATGTGAGATGATAATTTTAATGGTTTATTTAAGGTGGCAACATAAACACACATCTGGGTGGATTGAGGCACCTGATGTCTATCAGGACTTGCCTGTTTTTTTTGGACCGCCACCCAGGCTCAAAGGGATCATAAGATAATTCATGCTAGGAACTTCCGTGTGCAGCCACATGCTACTATGGGCTCTAGCATAGTTGAATAAGTTGTGCGAACTCTTACGGGGTGGACTAGCAGATGTAGGGGATGTAGGTGTACCGGTCTACCCCACATGTAAGGTGCTAGTGCTTCTGAAAGACTATGTCTCGGTCATCCGTTTCTCAAACACCATGTAGTGCGAGAAAACAAACGGAGGCGATCGAGTCATGTGGGGAAAAGTGCGCAAACCTCTGCAGAGTAACAAACTAATCATGATTAGCCGTGTCCCCGGTTATGGACAACTTGAGTATCTAGTACTTGAATATCATTGTGAATCTCAACATGTTACCTCTAATTAATGTTATTGGGTTTTAATTATTTTTAATTGGGATTGAGAATGCTGTCAACCATTCTCAATGTTTCACAACCACCATGATAGTAAATAAAATTTATTCCTTTGCAGTAGGGAAAAACTGGCTTTATGCAAAACTGTAACCATAGAGCTTTCCACCAGCCATATATGCATGTAGTATAGCTGTTTCATTCCATTACTCTCTATGTGTTACTTTGCCAGCATATTCCATGTGCTGACCCGTTTTCGGGCTGCAACTTCTCATGTTGCAGACTTTTCAGACGACGATTGAGGTGTTTTAGGTCGTGGTTCTATACTCAGTGATGCCGCTGGAGTTGATGGACCCATTTATCTTCCGAGTCTTCCGCTGTTATCGATATTAGATGGCCTTTAGCCATATTTATTGTAATAAGTTCTTTTTAAGCCATCGATGTAATAAGTGTGTGATTGCAACTCTGCTATAAAACCTCGATGTACTGTGTGGTGTCAGCATTACTGATCCAGGGATGACACCGGAGCACAGTAGACGTGATCCATTCGGGTCAGGTCGCTACACAGGACTCGGGGGCTCTCTTCTGGAGGGCCTCAGACCTTGCCAACCTCATGAGGGAGGCGCTTGGGCACCACTTGGAAGTGTGCTTCGTGACATGTGACCCTCAGGACAGCACATGGCAAGGAGTGCCCACCACTCAGGAGGTCGTCACCAAGACCATCCAGGAACTGCAAGAAGCAAGAGCCATGCGCGGCGACGGCCACCCACAAGGCGCAGCTCCGCATCCTGGCGAGGATGCTGGGCTGCGCGTCTGCATCGATGTCCCAGGGCTCAACAGGGCCGCGTCTCAGGAGCGTTTCTGGCCTTCGCATGTGGGCCGCTGCGAGGGCCCGCTGCACAGCTATGTTCGTATGCCTTTTGGCTTGCCGAGCGTGGCGTCGGCCTATTAGCGCAACATGCGACGTGTCCTGGCGGCTCAGGAAACCAGGTACCACGCCGTTTTGGAGGAGATGGAGACGGTGTTCAGGGAACCTCCCGAACCCTCGGAGCCTCCTGAGGCTCAGGGTTCTGGCGGCTCATGAGGAGTCATTTCTCCAGCGCGCGCCTTCAGCTGTACCAACTCTGCTTCGTCTACAGAACCAGGTGACATTTTCCAAGCTCGTTTAGCTGGGAGTGCCCCTCGGGCTACATTATTCCCAGGCCGCGTGGGTCCATCCCTGCGGCATGTATCCCTTTTGCTTATGTCTTCAGCTTACCTTGTTGGGGGCGCCCCTCGGGCTGCATCATCCCCAAGCCGCTCGGGATGGACCCGGTGGCATGTACCTTCCTGCATTTATCCAAGTTGACCTGCTCTCCATGCTTAACCTGCCAACTGCTGTCACCTGCTCGATTGCTACCCACCACGGGTCTATTCATCCTATGCAATCCGCTTGCACGTTAAAAGGGGGCTCTTGAGCATCGCGACTCAGGAGCTCTTACCGGCTCTCTAGCCCTCACCCCCTGGCCTTGACCACGGCATCGTGACCTAGCATACCAGCGGCGGCTGAGCTCGCTCGAGGGCCGGGACCTAAGGACGTAGAGTGCTTGCATCTAACCGCCTTGCAGGGACATACCGTCACCAAGACTCAAGACCAGGCGCAACCCGCCTTGAGGTAGGTCCTCGTGAGTCCCGCGCTGGCTCACGAGTGCCCAGATACACCTCGCAGCCCTGCCATGCAAGCCATGTGTCAGGGAAGGGTTGTACACGCCCCGGGGACTCCTCCTGGAGGGGGGCCCCCATCCCACACCCAAGTGGAAGCACCATGCTCCGTGCTGGCTGACGACACTGCCGAGGAGCGGCTATGCCCATGCACAAGCGGAAGCACTATGCTCCGCGCTGGTGATAAACAACTGAGGGCGGCCCCACGGTCGTACCAACCTCAGGGAGCCCAGAGCTCAGTGCCCAGCCTCGCCACAACACCTCCCCTCGAAAGAGCCGCACGAGGGGCTGGGCACGGGGGCTGCGCTCGGGTCATGCCCAAGCGCATGCCACCCAACCAGGTCCCCCAGACCTGGGCGTCGCGCACCCCTCCCGAGGCCTCAGCGAGGGCAGGTATGGAAATTGTTTGCACATCAAGGGGGACTCCTGAGCACCGCAACTCAGGAGCCTAACTGTTCATGTAGCCCCTCACTTCTTGGTCCGTCCTGGTCTCCGGTCGGACCAATGGCGGTTGAGGTATGCGCGGGGCCGGGCTCTACCGACGTAGAACATTAATCTATCCTCACGAACTCTCCCTATATGTTGTTTGCGCGTCAAGGGGGACTCTTGAGCATCGCGACTGAAGAGCCTAACTGGTCATGTAGCCCCTCACTCCTTGGTCCGTCCTGGTCTCCGGTCGGCCCAATGGCGGTTGAGGTATGCGCGTGTCGGATTTTGGGTTCCGGCAGACCCTTGAGGTTCGAACACTGGGGTGCGTGTGGAGATCTCTCACCTACCGATCTACGTCCGATCCTCTCATGCGAACTAAGATGAAAATGATGAACAACACAAGAGACACGAGGTTTATACTCGTTCGTGCCACCGTTGTGGTGTAATACCCTACTCCAGTGTGTGGTATGGTGGATTGCCTCTGGGGCAGATGAGGATCAGTACAAAGGAAGAACAGCCTCGCGAGAGGTGTCCTTGAGCTGGTGCAATGAACTACTAGGATGAGTTCGGTCGCCTTTCTCTCTCTCTCTCTACTAGGGTTCTACTAGATTTCCAGCCGTCCCTCTACTCTGTGGTGGCTAGCTCTATTTATCGAGGCCCTGGGCCTCTCCCCAAATGATGAGCGGGAAGGGCGCCAACAATTGGCCATTTTGAAGGGGGACATGTAGTACAAGTTATCCTGACCAAAGGTGGTCTTCGGCTGCCAAAAGTACTGGTGATGACGCCGTCTTGGGCTCCACGGTGACCTCCATCCTACCGCTCTGCTGGTCTTGGTCTCGTTGCACCAGAATCGCAACCTTTCCCTGATGCCTTGGCCTGTGCTTGCCCCTTTGCACCAAAGGGGAAACAAGGACCCTGCGCTGGCCGGCGCCCGCCTGGCACCCGCCTGGCCTTGATCATCATGGCTTGCTTCATGGGATCCTCGTGAGGTACCCCTTCCTTGATCTCTCCGCCTCCTCGCGAGCCTGCCTGATGAAGCTGCCTCTGAGGAAGCTTCCTGTCGTCCGCCCCGCGAGGCTTGGCCCCTCACGAGGGTCTTGAGCTTGGGCTGATGAAGATGGGCCACGCTGGGCCCCCACCTGAGCCACGCCGCAGGCCGCAGGCAGGCAAGTCTGGGGACCCCCGTTCCCAGAACGCCGACAGTAGCCCCCGGGCCCAAGGCACGCGCGGGCTTGGCTTAGCAGAGAAGCGAAGGGGCAAGCGCGAAGTGCAGCGGGCCCTAACAGCCTGCGGCCTTGGGCACCGTGTGGCGGCTGATTGGATGTGGGCGTTTGCACTTCCCACGACGCCTTGGCAGTTTCACGACTAACAAAAAGGGGGTGCCCGGGCCAGGCTTACCTGCCCTGCTCTCGTCCGTCTTGCCCTAGATCCCCTTTCTCGCTTTCCTCCCTCTTGCTCCCGAAATCCTCCAGATCCGTCTCAATCCTTCGCATCCAGCACGCCATGGCGACTCGCAAGTCCCCGGCTGATGCTTGGTACTCGCCGGCCCTGGATTCCCCGAATTTGTCGGAGAAGAACCTCGCCCTCGCACGCCTGATGACGGTGGCATAGGGCAGCGAGGGGGCGACCGTGCTCAAGGTTGGCACTGACCAGCCTGAGGGTAAGGGGAGCACCTTCTACCCGTTCTTCGTGAGCGCTATTGTCGCCGGTCTGGTGCCTCCTTTCTCTGAGTTCTTCCTTGCCGTTCTCTGCCAATACAACTTGCAGGCCCTGCATCTCCACCCCAACTCTGTCCTTCTCCTGGCGATTTTCACCAATTATTGCGAGGCTCATGTTGGTGTGAAGCCCTCGGTGGCCTTGCTACGCCACTTTTTCTCCCTCCGGGTTTCTGGCGCTCAGGTCTCCGCATGCGCGAGCTTCATTGCATATTCCAGCTCCAATGCCATCTCGAAGCCTGGGAAGAGGATCGAAGGCTACCAGAGCAAGTGGGTCATGATGGATGTCGTGCGCCTCCACCCTCGTCTGGTATTGCCCACGGGGCAACCTAAGTCCGTTGACGCATGGTCCCGCGTGGAGCTCGTCGACCCTCGCACGAAGGCGGTGTTGAGGAGGATGAACGCGGACCTGAGGCCAAGCAACTTGGGGGCGGCGAAGCTGACTGGGGCCACGCTCCTGAGGGATTTCTTGGAGCACCGGGTGGCTCCGCTCCAGGAGCATTCGCTTCCACTGTGGACGCTTGGAGGAGCAGACGCCACCCTGCGCCTGAGCTCCGAGGCCCTGGCAGACGAGGATCTGACTGCGGCCCTCCATTCCTTGGTTGGGGAAGACGTGGCGAGCCCGGTGGGCGCCCCCGTCCCCCTGTTCCTTCATGACGACTGGGAGCAGGTAGTGAACGCCATGCCCACCTTCAACGGTGAGGGGCTGGTGCCCGCTGCAGCTCCCGAAGATCTGGCGGTCCTGGCGACGGTGAACTTTTCCTCCGGTAGCTCCAATGGGGAAAAGGGGGAAGGAGAGGTGGAGGAGGAAGCGTCCAACTCAGAGGAGACTAGCGAGGATTGGGGGGAGTCCTTCCCTCGGCGCAGGTCTCAGGCCCTCCGCTCCATGCCGGACGACAACGAGGCCAGCGCCAGGCGAGGAAGGGAGGGCTCTTCCTCGGTCACAAGGAAGGGCAGGTCGAGCCTGGTTCTCCCAGGTTCTTCTCTGGTAACTTGGGGGTCCAAGGCCAGCTCCATCCCTCCCGACGCGCCTGCTGCTTCCGGGCCCCCCAAGGCTGACCCCCGCTGCAGGCTCTCGGGCTTCAAGTTTGGCCGGAGGTTGCTTGAGTCCACGGACGACGTCCAGTAAGTGCTCGATTCTTGCCCTGCTTGGTTTCTGCCGCTGAGGCTTGACGTTTGCGCTCTTTTACCAGGCCAGCACCTACTGCCAAGAGGTTGAAAGAGGCTTCTGCGGCCCCGCTTGGGGCGAATCCGTCTGTCGGGGCGACGCCTTCGGCTGTTGGGGGAGAGGATGGCGAGGCCCGCGCCTCTCTGACCCTACCGCCCTCGCGAGGCCAACTGGGGCACCCCGGCGAGGAGTCAGCCCCCGTGGCCCCGCTGGACCTGGAGTCGACTGTGCCCGACGCTGCGGCCGTGGCGGCCAAGGCTCAGGAGATCCCTTCCTGCCAAGCCGTGGTCACGCTGCCATCTTCTATGCCTGCTCCACAGGTTCTCGTCTCTTCTGCTCCCTCTGCCGCTGTCCTAGACCAGGTTGCCAATGAGCTGAGCCAACTACGGGAGGATCTCCTGAGGGCGGACCCTCGTCTGGTGGCCTGGCGCCTGGAGTTGGCCTCTGGTTGGGCCCGTTCTGCTGCTTCCGTCCAAGCGGTGCTGAGCCAGGCCATGTCGTCCTCCGACGAGGAGAAGCGGGCCGCTAACCAAGCAAAGGCCGCTTGCGACGCTGCCCTGGGTGACGCTGCAACTGCCTAGGGCCGCTGCAAGACGCTTGAGGCCGAGCTGCAAGGCCTGCGCGATGAGCTCGCCAAGGAGGTGCACAGCCGCCAAGAGAAGGAGAAGGAGATGAAGGCTAGGGAGGCCGCCACCAAGGACCAGGACGCCAAGCTCGATGACCGCCACAGCCGACTGGAGACGCTGGAGCGGTCGCTGAAGGCGGAGAGGACCGAGCTGGACGCCAAGGCGAAGGTCCCGACGGAGGACCGGGTGGCCTTCGCGAAGCTGGAGAAGAAGGCCCGTGGCATACTGAAGACGCTGTATGAGAGCGGCCTGGAGGAGCCGTTGGCTGGTGCGGAGGATGGCCCCGCCACGCTGCTCCCCTTCCTGGTTGATGCGCTTGAGGACGTCGCAGAAGGCCTTGGCCCCATGGTCGAGGCCGAGGCGCGTGCCCTGTCTTCTGCGGCGCTGACGCGTGTCCTCAGCCATGTCTACCTGCCGCCACTGAGGCTGTGAGAGGCCGAGCCGAGGTTTTGCTGGGGAAGTTGCGCTCCCCTAGCGTCCTACCCTGGTGCGGTGCCGCCGGCCTCGCGACCTCGAGAGGCGAAGCCGTCCAGCGTGACTCCACCACCGGTGACGGCGTTACTGGGGAGTCATCCCTTTGCGACTTCCATACCGTTTTATTCCTGCACATGCACCATGCCTCGCGGAGGCATTTAAACTTGTGTTTGGCATTGTGGAATAATCTTCTGGCTTGTAATATTTGCTTTGAATTTCCTAGAATTTGCATTTTCCTCTCCTACTTGCTTACGCTCTGCATCGGCAGGGCCCGGCCCCGCGCGTACCTCAGCCAGCGTTAGCCCCGACCGGAAACCATGGACGGGACTAAGGAGTGAGGGGCTACGTGGAAAGTTAGGCTTCTGAATTGCGATGCTCGGGAGTCCCCCTTGACGCGCGAGCAACAAGTAGGGAAGGGGGGAGCGAGAAGTGGATTGATCGTTCTACGTCGGCAGGGCCCGGCCCCACGCGTACCTCACCCAGCGTTAGCCCTGACCGGAAACCATGGAAGGGACTAAGGTGTGAGGGGCTACGTGGCAAGTTAGGCTCCTGAGTCGCGATGCTCAGGAGCCCCCCTTGACGCTCAAACGGGTTTCGTACCTTGGCTCCGCTCGGGGAGTGGCGCGCGACGACCAGGTCCAAGGGACCTGGCTGGGTGGCGTGCGCTCGGGCGAGGCCCGGGCGTAGCCCTCGTGTCCAGCCCCCTCGCGTGGCACTCCCGAGGGGAGGCGTTGCGATGGTGCCGGACACTGAGCTCTGGGCTCCCTGAGGTTGGTACGGCCGCGGGCTGGCCTCAGTTGTTTATCACCAGCGGGGAGCATAGCGCTATCGTATGTGTACGGGCATAGCCGCTCCATGGCAGTGTCGTCAGCCAGCGTGGAGCATGGTGCTTCCATTGGTGCGTGGGAGGGGGCTCCCCTCCGGGAGGAGCTCCCGGGGCGTGTACAGCCCCGCCCTGACACGTGGCCGGCATGGTAGGGCTAGGAGAGGTGTATATGGGCACCCGTGAGCCAGCGCGGGACTCACGAGGCCCTACCTGGAGGCGGGTTGCGCCTGGCTCTGGGCCTTTATCAATTGGTGTGTTCTTGCAGGGTTGTTAGAATGCAAATGCTCTACGTCCTTAGGTCCCGGCCCTCGAGCGAGCTCAGCCGCCGCTGGTATGACAGGTCGCGATGCCGTGGGTCAAGGCCAGGGGGTGAGGGCCGTAGAGCCAGTGAGAGCCCATGAGTCGCGATGCTCAGGCGCCCCCCTTTTAACGTGCAAGCGCTTTGCATGACGACAAGCAGTAGGTGATAATTATGGGAATCAGATTAAGCGTGAAAGAACAACTTCATCCTAAGGTAAATGCTGGAAAAGCAACTGCCGCTGGGTCAGGCCCGAGCGGCATGGGGATGATGCAGCCCGAGGGGCACCCCCAACAAGGTAAATAAAGAGCATAGCCAAAATGGATACATGTCGCGGGGACGGACCCACGCGGCCTGGGAATGGTGCAGCCCTGAGGGCGCTCCCAGCTGAAAGTAGAACTTTGAAAGATGTCACCTGGTGCTGTTGAAGATGAAGTGATGCTGAGGAAGTGAGCGATGTGCGGTGAAGACGTCGGCCCTCACGAGCCCCCAGGCCCAGGGGCCTCGGGAGGCTCCAGTGGCGCGTGCAGGTCTTCGGGGACCATCGCCACCTCCACCAGGACCGCGCGATGCCTGACCTCCCGAGCCTCCGGAATGCTCCTCAAAAGGTGTTGATGTGCGGCGAACGTGCTCGGCAGGCCAAAGGGCATGCGAACGTAGCTGTGAGGTGGTCCCTCGCAGCGCCCTACGACCGAAGGCCATAGGCGGTCCTGGGACGCGGCTCGGTTGAGCCCTGGTACGTCGACGCAGATGCGCACTCCTCCATCCTCGCCTGGATGTGGGGCCACGGCAGGCAAGCGGCGGCTGCCGCGCATGACTCTGGACTCTTGTAGCTCATGGGTGTTCCTTGCGACGAACTCCTGAGGGTTTGGTCTCCTCTGACTTGTGCCTTCCTGAGGGAAGCATGCTTGAAAGCACCCCTCCAAGTGGTGCCCGAGCGCCTCCCTCGCGACCTTGGCAAGGTCGGCGGCTCTCCAAGAGAGAGCCCCCGAGCCCTTCCTGAAGAGAGAGCCCCCGAGCCATGCGTGAGAGGGTGGCGCTCCCAGATCGGCCGCGAATCCTTATGCAGTACCTCCGGAGGTGCCTGCCTCCTTGTGGCTCGGGCCAGGTGAGGTCTTCTTCTTCTTGAGGGTCACCTCAGGAGCCCTCCCGCTCCTGTGATCTGGATCTTCGATTGCTGCGGCTTGGAACACATGCTCAAGCGAGCACACTGCGTTCCTTTCTTCACAGGGTACGGTGATGACTCCACCACTTCCTGACATCTTGAGGACATTGTAACCATGGTGAGTCACTGCCATAAAGTTGTCTAGGGCTGGGTACCCGAGGGTGGCGTTTTACGGCAGGCGGATGTGAGCGACGTTGAAGTCGATGAGCTCGGTGCGGTAGTTGTTGCGTTGCCCGAAGGTGACCGGAAGGCGAACCTGCCCAATTGGAACAGTGGAACCATCAGTGACTCCTGAGAAAGGCTTGGTCGGCTGAAGCTGGTCGTACGGCACATGGAGATTGTCGAACGTCTCGACGGACAGGACGTTGAGTCCTGCCCCGCCATCGATGAGGGTCCTGGTGACCTGCACGTTGCTGATGATTGGGGAGCAAAGCAGTGGGAGGACTCCGGCCGTTACCGCACACTTGAGCTGGTCTGCGGAACTGAACGTGATCGCGCACGAAGACCACCTGAGAGGGCGCGTGGCCGCAAGCTTGGGAAGGACTGTATTCACTTCACGAGCAAACTGCTTGAAAATGCGCTATGAGGCTGGGGCCTGGGTGCCACCCAAGATGCAAGCAATTGCACGCGGCTCTTGGAAGCCCCCAGCCCCATCGTCGTGGTGTTGGTCTTCGTTCCTCCTTGGTGGAGGCGGCAGAGGAGGGAGGCCTGTGTTACCGTGCGGGTGGCCCTCATGAAGCTGGTCCTGCCAGCGGTCCTCGCAAGGGCGGTCACGCTATCCCTGGCGAAGGCCACGGTCTTCCCATCGTCCACCACCTCTTCCTCCTCCTCGGCCATAGCCCCTGTCGTTGCGCTCTGGGCGCCGGCCGATTCGCCCATCTCGCACGGCTCTGTGCTCTTGACATTCGTTGGTGTTGTGGGTGTGGAGGTCATGGTACACGCAGTACCGTCCGCCCTTGGATGACTCAGGCTGATCCCTGCCTCGCTTGGTGTCCGGTTCTGCTGCTAGCACGGCAGCCCCTTGCGCTTCACGTCTTTGGCCTTGAGCTTCTTTTCTTCCGGGCCGGCTGCCGGGAGCTCGAGGAGGGAGAGACGCCCTTCCTCAGCCCTGGCGCACTTGGTCACCAAGTTGAACAGCTCCAGGGATGTGCACAGGTCTTCATGGATTGCTAGCTCTTCCTTCATCTTGACGTCGTGCATGCCGTCGGAGAAGGCTGATATTATAGCTTCTTTAGTTACCTTGGGGATCTTGAGGCGAGCGTAGTTGAAGCGCTGGATGTACTTCTACAGGGTTTCTCCTGGCTGTTGCTTGATGCGGCGCTGGTCGCTCACGGCCGGGGGCCAGTCGCGAGTGCCCTAGAAGTTGGTGATGAAGCTGGTGCGCATCTCGCTCCAGGAGGAGATCATGCCGGGAGCCAGGTTCAGGAGCCAGGTGCGGGCGCCATACTTGAGCGCCATGGGGAACCAATTTGCCATGACGTTTTCGTCTCTGTTGGCGGCTACGATGCCCAACTCGTAGAGCTGCAGGAACTCCGCGGGGTCCGCTGTGCGATCATAGCGGGGAGGGAGGTCAGGCTTGAACTTGCCTGTCCATGTGAATTCGCGCAGCTCGGGGGTGAAGGCGAGGTAGCCCGCCGTGGCCACCGGCACCCTTTGCTGGTGCTGGACTTGTTCTTGCGGGTCACCATGCGCCGCCACTGGGAGCAGCGCGGGGTCTCGTCGTGGAGGCGCTGGGGCGCGATCTTGGCATGCCGGCGATGGGAGCGCGCGAGAACCTTCCCGGGGACGTGGGGTCTCTTGGCAGCTCCCTTCCTGCTGCGCAGGCGCCGGACGTGGAGGGTCCCGCCCTGGGGCTGCACGCCTTGGAGCCAAGGCACCTTCTTGGGGAGGAGGCGGCGGAGGCGCCTCCTGATCCTCGCCCCCTGCACAGGACGGAGGGCGAAGCAGCGAGAGGGACCGCAAGGGGGAGCCCCTGCGGCACTGACGAGCTCGGTGATGCATGCGAGCCAGTCCTCATAGAGGTCGTCGACGGGGCGATAGTGCAAGAGCTCCCGCGCCAAGAGCAGTGAGGCATGCACATCCATGGGTGCGCGACGGGCGTGGGACGACGAGCCAGCTGGAGTCAGCGACGGGGTGGTGGTGCGGCCATCCCGCCGCACCGAAGGATGCTGGGACGAGGCCTGCTGCTCGTTCCCCGCCGGGCCGGTGGCGGCGTTGGTGGCGGGCAATAGGGAACGAAGAGGGGGGCCGCCGACAGGCGCCGTCTGGGCGACGCGAGTGGCGTGAGAAGCCCGGCGCTCGGCGCGAGCCCGACGAGCGTCAGCCATGGACAGGACGGAAGATCACACGCGAACAGCGGAAGAAAGATTCCGGCGCAGCCCTACCTGGCGCGCCAAATGTCGGATTTCGGGTTCCGGCAGACCCTTGAGGTTCGAACACTGGGGTGCGCGCGTAGATCTCTCCCCTACCGATCTACGTCCGATCCTCTCGTGCGAACTAAGATGAAAATGATGAACAACACAAAAGACACGAGGTTTATACTGGTTCGGGCCACCGTTGTGGTGTAATACCCTACTCCAGTGTGTGGTATGGTGGATTGCCTCTGGGGCAGATGAGGATCAGTACAAAGGAAGAACAGCCTCGCGAGAGGTGTTCTTGAGCTGGTGCAATGAACTGCTAGGATGAGTTCGGTCGCCTTTCTCTCTCTCTCTACTAGGGTTCTACCAGATTTCCAGCCGTCCCTCTACTCTGTGGTGGCTAGCTCTATTTATAGAGGCCCTGGGCCTCTCCCCAAATAATGAGTGGGAAGGTCGTGGGCGTCTCCCCAAATAATGAGTGGGAAGGTTGTGGTGGCTAGCTCTATTTATAGAGGCCCTGGGCATCTCCCTCCTCGCTACACGAGGTGGGGAGGTCATGGCGGCCATCTGTAGGCCATGGCCGCGCCATGCCTTGCGTGGCCGCCATCCGACACACCACCAGCGCCCTACAGAACGCCGTTGGACCCCCTCTGTCGAACCCTATTTGTTTTCCCCCTCTTCCTCCTCTCCCATACTCTGGATCGAGCTATTAGCCACATACAGGAGCACGCTGCCGTGAACCACCATGGCCACCGACGCCCGTTCGCCGTCCGCTGGTGTCTAGAAGGACCGTCGTCATCGTCTACGTTGGCTTCGGGGCCAGATCGAGCTGGGGAGCCGCCCCATCGTTTCCACCGTCTTCATCTCCACCGTTGGTCGCCAAAGCTCGTCGCCATCGATTTGCCATCATCAGCGCCTCCCCGAGCCCACCGACCCGCCCTACCGGATCTTCGTGAGCCCCTCCTCCAATTCCCCTTCTTCTCGCACATGCCTGCTGTCGCCCAGGGTTGCGCCCGGCTCGTCCATGCGTTTGTGCGCGTCAGCGTACTACTGCGCAGTAGCTGCCTCCTGACGGCCTCGTCCCTGGCCGCGCCCCCCTGCACTGCCCCGCCACGCAGCCTCGCCTGCTGCCGCAGCTACTTCCCCGCGGCACCCGCTCCTGTGCCTACTGTTGCTTCCTTGTTGTTGCTGCCGCTACGCTGCTCTGCTTGCTACTGCTGCCGCTTCATGCTGCTGCTGCTCAAGCTGATGCCGCAGTGTACTGCTGCCGCCGCATGCTGCTGGTTACTCCTGCCGCTGCTTGCTATTAGCTACTACTGCTCGCTTGCTACTACTGCCTTCTGCTGCTGCAGCTCTTGGCCAAGGCCCCTGTACATGGCCGTGCGTATGGCTGGGTGCGCTAATGGTCGGCCCTTGTTTAATTAGTCTAGGTTTAGCTTAGTAGTAGTTTAGTGCTAATTTAGCCTATGTATAGATGACATTTGGGTCCTATTTAATTAGGTTAGTTTTATTTATTTGTTTAGGTACAACCTATGCCATGTGGGCCGCACCCTCTCCTTTTAACTAGTTAATTTGACTTGGTCAATTCGGATTAAATCAAATTCAAGAAAATTCATAAATTATTTAAATATTTGAAAATTAATATAAATTAATCTATAACTCGATGAAAATACTTTATACATGAAAGTTGCTCAGAAAAATATGACGAATCTGGATATGCACTCCATTCGTCTGTCACGTGCCTCTAGCATGATGAACATGGAACCTTGTCCCCTCTTTCATCTGTGTGGAAAATGTCAAACTTCGGGAAAACATTCCCGGATGTTTTCCCCTTCACTTGTATCGAGTAGTACCGTGTTAGGTTGCCGCTAACCCAACGTATTGCCATGTCTTGCTTTTGTGATGCAATTGATTCCTCTGTTATTTATTGTGTTCCCCCTCTGTTACTTCTTTTCCGGTAGACGTCGAGACCGCTGTTGATCCGGTGATCCACTACTTCACCGTCGAGGATCCGTAACTGTCTGCAGAGCTTCTAGGCAAGCAAACCCCCATTGATCATTTCGATATCGCCCATTCCCTTCTCACTTATGCTTGCATTAGAACTACTACTGATTTCTGTATGATCCTACTCTGATGCATAGCCTGTTTTTGTTACCTGCTTTCATACCTTACCTGCTTATTCTAAACTGCTTAGTATAGGTTGGTTAGAGATCCATCAATGACCCCCGCCATGTCCCAGTTGCCCCTGCTTTATGTTCGATGACTCGATCAACGTGATCGACGTCCAGGCCCCGACACCGCACATCACCCCCCCCTTAGTTGTACGACACTGCAGAGTTACTATCGAGTGCCGAGGGTGATACCTCGCCAGCACTTCTGATGTTAACCCTGTAGTGTAACTATTCGTTCGTGGTTATCGAGGGTGATTCCTCCTTCACCACTCCCGATAATGACTTTGTCGTGCAACCCCTCAAGTGTGGACCAATGAGGGTGATTCCTCCAAGTCCACCTTGATGGTTACATCGAGTAGGAATCCATCGAGGGTGATTCCTCAGGTTTCCCCTTGCTGTTTTGGACACACGGTTACTTTGACTTACCACAGAACCATGATGACATCGGGTCGGCCCCGAGGGGTACCCACGAGTGATGTGAATTCTGGTTGATCTGGAGGATACCCGCAAGTTTTCCACATGGCACGGCCGCGCATTCATAGCCCTTGCCGCAAGTCCGTGAGACGGGGTGAAGGGACCACATATCGTGGATCATTGATCGTTATCGCACACTACCAAGACACTAACGGTTTGGATATGTGATCTGAGTAGGCCTCTTGCTCTTTTCGCACTAACCACCATGCAGGAATAAATATGGGCACTCTGCATCGTATGTATCAGCCGAAAGCTCACTAATGTCAGCGATGGAGCGGCGTGTGCCGGGTTGGGCTGCGTAAGCACCTACTTTATTTAAGGAGGTTGCCAGGTATGCTCACTGGCCGCCCTCGCAACGTGTAGGATTGCAAAGGACGATTGGCCCATGACCCCTTCGCATTTAGGATGTAGACCGGCATGCTGGCCTCTTTGTTGAGCCTAGGTAGGACTACGGTGTGTTGATTGGCCGAGGCCGGTCATGACCTAATGGTGTGTCCGGCCGGAGTTGATCGAGCGTGTTGGGTAAGTTGGTGCACCCCTGCAGGGAAGTATTCTATCTATTTGAATAGCCGTCTCCATGATAACGGAAGCTCGGAGTTGTATCCCGATCGATACAACTAGAACTGGATGCTGAGGCATGTAATGAAATTGATGGCTTCGGGATTGTTTCCTCGCAGGGAGTCGAGGAAGTTATCTCTGGGCGCTAATGTTACAACATGTTTGCTAAATATAAACTGCTATTCAATACTCTTCTGAATGCTGCAAGATGCTTGGAGCTGATTGAAGATGCTAGTCTTCGATAGGCTAGGCTGTCCCCTTCTCCTCTGGCTTTCTGCAGTTCAGTCCACAGATACTACCCATTTCATTTGACACCGATGCATATGTAGTGTAGATCCTTGCTTGCGAGTACTTTGGATGAGTACTCACGGTTGCTTTGCTCCCCTTTCCCCCCTTTTCCTTTCTTCTCGGATGTCGTAACCAGATAGTGGAGCCCAAGAGCCAGATGCCACCTTCGACGACGACTACTACTACACCGAGAGTGCCTACTACTACGTGGAGGTCGCCTACGACCAGGAGTAGTTAGGAGGCTCTCAGGAAGGAGGCCTTGCCTTTTCGATCGATGTTGCTTTTGTGCTAGCCTTCTTAAGGCAAACTTGTTTAACTTATGTCTGTACTTAGATATTGTTGCTTCCGTTGACTTGTCTTTGACCGAGCTTATGTATTCGAGACCTTGAGGCCCCGGGCTTCTAATATAAAGCTTGTATTATTCTCATTGTGTCTAGAGTTGTGTTGTGATATCTTCCCGTGAGTCCTTGAACTTGATCGTACACATTTGCGTGTATGATTAGTGTATGATTGAATCGTGGGCGTCACAAGTTGGTATTAGAGCCGACTGCCTGTAGGTAGCCCCCCTTTCCTACTCCTTGGCCGAAGTTGAGTCTAGTCATTGAAAAACTTTTGCTAACTTGGCTGCGAGGCTTACGGGCCCACATCGCCATTGGGTGGTATTAGGATCTTTTATTCCTCGTCCTTACTCTAGGATTCTGATCTCTCTTCTATTCGGGTTAAATGATTTTACAAACTCTAACTCTAGGTTCTCGTAACCAGTTCCTATCGAAGAGCCCTTTCATTTCAGATGATTACCTGCTTCACCAGAAGATTCTGAAGATGCTCTTCGATGTTTTGCCCGAAAACTTTGTGCTCATCACCTTTGAAATTCCCTACCATCGATAAGTCCCTATGGATAACTACATACACCTACCATTCATACATTCATTCACAATTGTTCTTTTTATTACAAGATACATCGAAATATTCTTCAATATTCTGAGAATCCTATGTGCCTACTGCTTTGCAGCTCCTTTCCACATGATTACCCCTACAAATAGTTCCTTACACTTATTGAGGATCCATTCATCCCAAGTTGTTCACGTGTTTCACGAGATACCTTGAAATACTATCCAATCTTCCGAAAATCCTTAGAAGCCTATTTCTCTTGAAATTCTTGCTTGCTTGCATTATGGTTAATCCCATAAATCTAGTAATCTTATTGGTATCCTTTGTCACTAACATTTTGAGTCTGTTGATTCAATATGTTGAGGATGCTCACAATCCTCAGACGAATCCCAGAATTCATCCTTCCGGCTCAGACGTCATTTTGAACATGAGCTAGTTCTTGACCAATCAAATTGCCATTGATTGTACCCCTAAGTCTATTCAACTTATCCATCCTTAATCAGAGTGTTTGCTTCTGATAACTTGATTTGGAAATCATAATTCCTTTGCATTTGAGCTTCCAATTAGTCAGTTGTCTCTATAATCTGATATGCTTGCATTCTCTCTTCTTCTGGTTGAGTACCGGTGCTCACATGAGATCCCTTGTGAACCACCAGATCCTTTGTTGGATTTTATCTGATAGTGTCCTTCATAATTGATAACCTTGTGAGCCTTTCCTCGGATACATAATGCCTTTGGTAATTATATCCTCTCCTTTTTGTCAACCATGCTCTACCTTGGAGCTTGTGTTATTTACTCTTTAAGTTTGTGGTATATGTTCCTAAGATGCCCCTATGGGTTGAACCTATGCCTTCCTTAATCCATGTAAACCCAAGAGTTTTCATTAGTCATACTCTTCTGGTGTTTTGTCAGATAAAATTTCAAAACTACAACTTCATTAAAGCGAGAAGTGAATGGAAGGTTATGCATTGAAGAAGTGGGAGTCAACCTTGAACTTTGTGTTCATGCCCATGGACCCGATGTAGAACTTATCATGGAAGCTTCCTGTAATAATAATAATCCCCTTGTTATAAGTTCATATGGTATCTATGTTTGGTCCTTTTCAACCATGGTTCGACCATGATTGTTCTCCTTTGATTCAATTTTTTTGGACAAGTTAATGTACTTGTCTTCGGCAGATCATTTAACCTGTCCAACCTCTACTCTTCTCTACCTTTGACTTTTACCCTCTGGTATCTCAAGAATATCACGGAACTACATAACTCCTTATGAGTTATTGTTCTACTATTATTTCTCACCGATTCCAATTCTTTCCCAGGTTCTGAGTTGTTAGAAACTCAAGGACATCAAAAATGGAATCGAGTTCGCACTTCAATTCAACAACTATTAGAAGTCTTCATTGCTTACGAGTTTGAACTCGATCATCTCATTCCAAGATGATTGGCTACCTTATCATCGTCTTGCAAAAAAAACTTGACCATGTTATCTATGTCCTTCATTCCCGGAACTCAATTCCAACAGTACATTAAGCTTACCTATAGCTTTCAACATCTTGTTGGTTATCTTGAAAGATAATTTTTATTCTGAGATTGCAAACTTATCTATGGTTCCAATAACCTTTTGCTTCATCATTCCTTTTGCTTGATGTCATCGATGATAGATTACATCTTCATGAAACCTCTCAACAAAATGTGTCAATATCATTGTCAACATTCTTGCCTTCCTTCCAACACAAACTTATTCATGTTATGGTGTTCTTTGCTATCCAGCTTATGCTATGTTCTCCTTGAGGTATTACCATCTTATATGTCAAGGATGTTGTGAGAATTGCTCCATCTATTAAGAATTCTTGATATAGTAATACTTCTTGCCATCTCTGTTCATTTCTTGGTCCCCATTTCATTCCTAACCGGAATACCGACAAATGAACCATGATGTGTGAATTTAAAACTTTTACCAACCCGATTGGTTTGAAGCTAATGGTCGATAGTTTCATTCTTGGTCTATTAGTTATTGAATGATAATTCTAACATCAATCGTGCTACTTAGTCCATCCTTCCAGGTGCACGTTTCGATCAATGTTTACTTGTGGTTGTTCTCCTCAAACATACTTCATTATATACTTCGGTATGCCCAATATTTTCACCTTGTTCACTTAATTGTGGAAATACATGATTATGAAAATCTCGATGAATTGTTGCTGAGCCCATCGGCCACATCCTCATTGTCGGTGGGAAACGACACCTATGGGGTCACAGGGATCCCTTCTACGGTTGGCGGCCGCGGGGTTGTGCAAAGAGCTGGTCTGGCGGTCAGCACACAAATCGTTTACCCAGGTTCGGGCCGTGGAGATCGCATAAAACCCTAGTCCTGCTTTGATGTATATTTAGGTGTTCTTGTGTTCTTGAACTAGCTACCGTGTCTCCTTAGTCCAAAAGAGCTGAATCCCTCTCTAGAATGCCTCGGGCCTCCTTTTATAGACGAAAAGGGGCCACCACAGTGGCACACAGGAGGTGGAAAGGTGTACAGGGGCTGAGTTTATCCCCTGGCATCGTTGTCGGTGTCAAAACCGGCAGATCTCGGGTAGGGGGTCCTGAACTGTGCGTCTAAGGCTGATGGTAACAGGACGCGGGGGACACAATGTTTACCCAGGTTCGGGCCCTCACGATGGAGGTAATACCCTACTTCCTACTTGATTGATCTTGATTATATGAGTATTACAAGAGTTGATCTACCACGAGATCATAGAGGCTAAACCCTAGAAGCTAGCCTACGATTATGATTGTTGTTGTCCTACAGACTAAACCCTCCGGTTTATATAGACACCGGAGGGGGCTAGGGTTACACAGAGTCGGTTACAAGGGAGGAGACCTACATATCCAAATTGCCGAGCTTGCCTTCCACACAAAGGAGAGTCCCACCCGGACACGGGACGAAATATTCAATCTTGTATCTTCATAGTACAATAGTCCAGCCAAAGTATATAGTCCGGCTGTCCGAGGACCCCCTAATCCAGGACTCCCTCAGTAGCCCCTGAACCAGGCTTCAATGACGATGTGTCCGGCGCGCAGATTGTCTTCGGCATTGCAAGGCGGGTTCCTTCTACGAATACTGCGTAGAACATTTCGAACACAAGGATCGTGTCCGGCTCTGCAAAATAAATTCCACATACCACCGTAGAGAGTATATTATTCCACAAATCTAATCTGTTGACAACTTTTTATAACGTGACGTCTTTCCATGGCCCGGTCATTACGAACCGTTTTCCCTGCCTGCCACTGCACGTGTTGCGAGGTGGTTTTATTGGCACGTCTTGTCGAAGCAGAGATCGTGTTCCCCTTATCACGGGATTCCCATCAATACGGGTGTGGGTAACCCAATCATGTGTGTTAGTATGACTCCTCGATTTTAGGCGAGTTCCGAACGGCCACGCGGAGGACGCTTGATATTCACCCTCTTTATAAAGGGGCCAAGGCCTATCCTTTTCTTCTCGCGCCCGATCCTTCCCCTCCCCCACCTCGAGTTCCAACACCCAAGGCTTAGGCTAAGCGCTTCGGTCCTTCAACCATGTCCGGATCCAACCTTCAAGGTCGGTGGATGGCCTCCTTTGTCACAGAGGAGGACATCAAGAAGCTAAGGGAAGCCAGGTATCTGACCGCCGAAATCTCGCACAGGCTGCCTGCTTAAGGGCAGGTTATCCCCACTCCCGAATCCAACGAGAGTGTCGTATTTGTTTCCCACTTCCTCTGAGGGCTAGGCTTTAGTCTTGATCCCTTTGTAAGAGGGCTTATGTTCTATTACGGGATCGATTTCCATGATCTAGCTCCAGACTCCATCCTTCACATCTTGTCGTTTATCGTTTTGTGCGAGGCCTTCCTACGCATCACCCCACACTTCGGCTTATGGCTCAAGACCTTCAATGTGAAGCCGAAGATGATCGACGGGCGACACATAGAATGCGGAGGTGCCATAATAAGCAAAGGCGTCGATGCTCCATGGCCTAAGGGCTCCTTCCCGGAGGTTTCCAACTTATGGAGCGGGAGTGGTTTTACATCATAGCTCCCCGAAGTAAAAAGTGGGCCGCTGCCCCCGCCTTCCGCTCGGGCCCCCTACCGCAACTGGCGTCATGGGTCAACAAGGGGCTGGACTGGAGGGTAGTTAATGACGTGCTGACATTGCAAAGTCGCATTCGAGATCTCCTCAAGAGGGATGTCAGTCTTGTCAAGGTAATGCAAGTTATGCTAGTTCGTCGGGTCCTGCCATGCCAACGTCGATCTCTTCGTATGTGGGAGTTCAACTCGGAAGGATCGTGAACTATTCAACAATTCTTCGCCGTGACGCTCGAAGAGATGTACAGATTGTTCTTCGGATCACGAATAAAGTGTCCGGACACCACAGAGCATGCGGGTCTCTACTGCAACCATCCAGATACCCACGTAAGTAATTCTGTGGTCGACCATGTTGTCTTTTTATTTATCACAACATCATTCTGAAAAAATCGCTCTCGGCCAGGACTGGATAAGAAAGGCAAAGATGATCAGGTGTTCGGCCCCCCTTCCCGAAGGCTTACTGGATCTTGTGCTAGCCAGGATGCTTGAGCACGCACCTTATCAAGTGCCATCAGGGGAATATAAAGGGAGGAATAAAGAAGCCGAAAGCGGGCTTCATGCATTACTCATCCAAACCGGGGGAATTAGTGTCTCCGCGAAGGAGGATAATCGGGGAGAAGAATCCAGAATCCCCTCTCCCCGAGGAAGGAAAAGGACCGCATCTGAAGACTTGGAAACAAGGATTTCCAAATGAGGGAGGAAACCTTTGCCAGGGGGTCATCCTTACCGCACAGTGCCCGCAAGGGGGCCAGCCCTCCACCGAGCTGTAAGTGACCAAGAGTTCTTTTGGTAAATATATCTTGCTTTATCTCCGAGGACAATAACCGTGACATATATCTTGCAGTCCGGCTCGTAGCCCTTCTCGATAGAGTTCGTCTTTGGGGGATCTTCTTCCAGAGATGATGGAGAGCGAGGGCGGACGACCCTGAGGTGTCATCACGGAGGATTTCTCCTGATCCACCAAGGCCAGAAGGTGACCCTTCGGCCACCCGAAGTCCGGAGTATTCGGCTCCTAAGGAGAGCAACAGAAAGATTCTAGGATTATCCGGTGCACAACCGGACGCACTGATGGGTCTTCTGGAGAAAGCGGCTATCTCAGAGGCGCATCATACTTTAATGGGTACGGTGGCTGAGAGGATTTCATCCGCCGAAAGTGGGTTGCATGAGGCTTTTATGAGCCTGCTAAGAGGCTTTGAGGTACGCAAAGTAATATATAAATTTTTTGACGATACTGCACAAGCTAGGTGTGCTCTATACAGATAGTAGCCCCTAAGACTCTGGTTGTTGTCCAGAGGTGGCAAATAGAGGATCATAGTCCCCGCTAATGATTGCGCTGCTTTCATGTGCAGGCAGCTGAGGGTCCGGTGGCTGGCCGGACTGCTGAGTTTGCCGGACTGAGGCGGTAACTTGACGCGGCAGATGCCGATATTGCGCTTGTGAGGAAGCGGCTTGACGAGGCACAGGGTATGTATTTTCCGGTGGTAAACAAATATTAAGAGGAGCATGATGCTAGTATCTATAATATGTTGTGACTGCAGATGGAGCTGCGGCCGTGGAGACCCTTCGGGCGGAACTTGCCCGAGCCAAAGAACAAGCAAGGAGAAGTGATGCGGCCGCCCTAAAGGCGGCCGAAGACTTAAGAGCTGAACAGGCTGCTCGTCGCTAGAGCGAAGATAAAATAGCCAAGATGGCTGTTGAGCTGAAAGATGCCGCCAGCTGATATGAGCTTCTTGAAAAGGAAAGCCAAGCGAAAGCGGCTGACCTGAAGAAATCCATGGAAGCAGCCAAGGAAACCCACTTTGAAATCAGAGCGGCGAAGGAGGAGCTCCATTAAGCTGGAGATATCATGGCTGGGAAGCCCTTTTTGTTGCGGTCGAAGTTCGGAGATCTGAAATATCCCCTTTGGATCAATTATGGAGTGCTACAGACGCCTATTCCGACTTGGCAATGAGTGCTACTGATGCGACTGAGTTTTTCAAAGACCAGAAAGATCATGAAGTGGAGAGGTTGTTCTGGTCGCAGTTCAATGCTCCAACGCATCCGCTGTTGTTGAATGAACAAATGGCCGAGTGGGCCGAGCTCCATAGATTGTCCGCACTTGCCATGAGGTCTGTCGTGGATCATATTTGGCCGAGGGGGCCAAGGCCGAATAGTTATTTTGGTTTAGTGCAATGATTCCTTGGTGTTGTGCCGCATATCGATGTTGTAAAGAGGTTGGCGTGCATAGAGGGTGCGCGGATGGCTCTTGTCCGTGTTAAGACATACTAGGCAGAGATGGAGACCACCGCTATTGCGACCCGGGATCCGGCCGTAGGCTAGGTCTCGGTTGAGCACTATTTTGAAGAAGTCCTAGAAGGCGCTCGTGTAATAGAGGCTCAGTGCTCAAAGAGTATCATGCTCGAGTGACATGTATCCCAATTGTAGAAACAATGCTATTTGGATTATAAAGGCTGTGTTTATACTTTTGCGTGAATGTATTATGATGCCTCCTATGCGGCCGTTTATGTATGTATATAACCTAAAAGTTTGCAGTCGTCGGCTTCAGCCCCCATGCATATAATGCGGGGGTGTTCGGAAAAGCGTGTGTTCACACTTGACACAACGTCTTGGTCCATTAAGGAGGTGATAGCACGGCAAACTAGAAAATAGAACTATATGGCTTTAACACTTTCACTTAGCCATAGGAGTTTGGCGGTGGGGCTACTATATAGCCCCTGGTACTTCTGCGCTCATCCAAACACGATGCACGTACCTACATGACCGGAAAACCGGTCCTTCGTTAATGCGGAGGAATCGCGAAGATTCCGCTGAGTCATCGAGTGCTTGACCAGTCTTGCACTTTATAATGACAGTCGACTTTCTCTACTGAGGTGCTCATCCAGATGAACCAGGGCACAATCACAGTAGTTCTCCCGATGCCACCTTAGCCGATAGAGCGGAACGTAAGGTAGCAAAACACGGGAGCGGGGAAAACCCAACTATTGACCAAAGACATGATTCGGAGCTGATGCATATAAGGCCAAACTCGCAACGCCGAAAACTCCCTAAGGTGTTCAGACTTTGCATCATATACTGGGCTGAGAAACGCCCTCGATTATGAGCTCTTAATTTCCAGGTACTTGCATTAGTCTGATGTGATGAAATGTCAATAACGCCAGCATCCCTTTCGGTTGTGTTGCGTATCCGGAGGGAGTGAAGCAACAAGAGACAGTGAAAAAGGTTAACACATGGTCTTAATCTAAAAAGAAGCCTTTGAGCGGGGCCCTGCTGCACGCCTGCGCCTGTGTCTCCGTTGTGCCGTATTCTGGAAGGGTGTAGCACGATGATCATCTGTAAAAGAGAAAAACTTAGGTGAAACTCTTCGTGCGAAAAATTGGTTATTCTTAATGAACCATTAAAATGCAATCTAAATAGGGTCAGGCCGAACTATAGCCCTTTTTACATGCGGGGAGCCCCTAGCACCACCTATGGGGGTATATCCATCGACCCAATCTCAGGTGTATCTGAGCTGTTAGTGGTGCACCGGACTCGTCTAACCGTGTCCGTGGTCTTGACGACCGATCATTTCTTCTGGTTGGAGAGGCCGTTCAGTGGTTGGCTGCTAGAGCCGCCACATATTCCTCCCTACGTGAGGAACGCTCTGTGTTTCTGCTAACTATGATGATGCCATATGGACCGGGCATCTTAAGCTTAAGATAGGCGTAATGCGGTACTGCATTAAAACGAGCGAAGGCCATTCTCCCGAGTAGTGCGTGATGGCCGCTTCGGAATGGAGCGATATCGAAGGTTAATTCTTCGCTTCGGAAGTTGTCGGAAGAACCGAATACAACCTCTAGTACTAGAGAGCTCGTACAGCGGGCCTCTGGCCTGGTATTACTCCTTTAAATGTAGTATTGCTTTGGCTGATCTTTGTCGGGTCTATCCCCATTTTGCGGACGGTGTTCTGATACATCAGATTGAGACTACTGCCGCCGTCCATAAGGACTCGGGTGAGATGGTATCCGTTAATTATTGGGTCTAGCACCAAGGCAGCCGATCCTCCGTGCCAGATACTAGTCGGGTGGTCCCTGCAATCAGAAGTGATCGGGCAGGCCGACCAAGGGTTGAACATGGGGGTGATGGGCTCCACGGCGTATACGTCTCGGGGTGCTCGCAGGCGCCTCCTCTTCGGTATGTGAGTTGCATAAATCATGTTCACTGTTTTGACCTCTGGTGGGAATTTTTTTTCTGTCCCCTAGTGTTCGGCTAGCGAGGCTGATCCTCGTCTTCGCTTGGTGTCTCCCTCCCATTGTGTTCGGCGTTTAGCTTACCGGCTTGCTTGAAGACCCAGCATTCTCTGTTGTGAAGGAAATATGCCCTAGAGGCAATAATAATGTTATTATTTTATTTCCTTATATCATGATAAATGTTTATTATTCATGCTAGAATTGTATTATCCGGAAACATAATACTTGTGTGAATACATAGATAAACTAAACGTCACTAGTATGCCTCTACTTCACTAGCTCGTTAATCAAAGATGGTTATGTTTCCTAACCGTAGACACATGTTGTCATTTGATTAACGGGATCACATTATTAGGAGAATGATGTGATTGACATGACCCATTCCATTAGCTTAGCACCCGATCGTTTAGTATGTTGCTATTGCTTTCTTCATGACTTATACATGTTCCTATGACTATGAGATTATGCAACTCCCGTTTGCCGGAGGAACACTTTGTGTGCTACCAAACGTCACAATGTAACTGGGTGATTATAAAGGAGCTCTACAGGTGTCTCCAAAGGTAAATGTTGGTTTGGCTTATTTCGAGATTAGGATTTGTCACTCCGATTGTCGGAGAGGTATCTCTGGGCCCTCTCGGTAATGCACATCGCATAAGCCTTGCAAGCATTGCAACTAATGAGTTAGTTGCGAGATGATGTATTACGAAACGAGTAAAGAGACTTGCCGGTAACGAGATTGAACTAGGTATTGAGATACCGACGATCGAATCTCGGGCAAGTAACATACCGATGACAAAGGGAACAACGTATGTTGTTATGCGGCCTGACCGATAAATATCTTCGTAGAATATGTGGGAGCCAATATGAGCATCCAGGTTCCGCTATTGGTTATTCACCGGAGACATGTCTCGGTCATGTCTACATTGTTCTCGAACCCGTAGGGTCCGCACGCTTAAGGTTTCGATGATAGTTATATTATGAGTTTATGAGTTTTGATGTACCAAAGTTAGTTCAGAGTCCCGGATGTGATCACGGACATAACGAGGAGTCTCGAAATGGTTGAGACATAAAGATTGATATATTGGACGGCTATATTCGGACACCGGAAGTGTTCCGGGTGATTTCGGAGAAAACCGGAGTACCGGAGGGTTACCGGAACCCCCCCGGGAGAAGTAATGGGCCATATGGGCCTTAGTGGAGAGAGAGAAGGACAACCAGGGTGGGCCGCGCGCCTCCTCCCCCTGGTCCGAATTGGACTAGGAGAGGGGGGCGGCGCCCCCCTTTCCTTCTCCCTCCCCGCTTCCTTCCCCCTCTAGTAGGAGTCCTACTCCTACTAGGAGGAGGACTCCTCCTTGGCGCGCCTATAGGGCCGGCCGGCCTCCTCCCCTTGCTCCTTTATATACGGGGACAGGGGGCACCCCTAGACACACAAGTTGATCCACGTGATCGTTTTCTTAGCCGTGTGCGGTGCCCCCTTCCACCATAATCCTCGATAATATTGTAGCGGTGCTTAGGCGAAGCCCTGCGACGGTAGAACATCAAGATCGTCACCACGCCGTTGTGCTGACGGAACTCTTCCCCGACACTTTGCTGGATCGGAGTCCGGGGATCGTCATCGAGCTAAAAGTGTGCTAAAACTCGGAGGTGCCGTAGTTTTGTTGCTTGATCGGTCGGGCCGTGAAGACGTACGACTACATCAACGGCGGTGTGCTAACGCTTCCGCTGTTGGTCTACAAGGGTACGTAGATCACACTCTCCCCTCTCGTTGCTATGTATCACCATGATCTTGCGTGTGCATAGGAATTTTTTTTAAATTACTGCATTCCCCAACATGTTGATGTGGTTTGCCGGTTTGTCGGAGGTGTCGTGAATCTAACATAATCTGTCTAGATTCTTGTTTAGGCTAGACGGTCCATCCATGCTGCCTTTAAATGGCTTTTTCCATTGACCGTTTAGAGAGCCCCTGAATCCGGCGTTTACCGCCGTGTTGTCTGGGCTGTCTTCGTTGTTTCGACGCTTGCTTTTATTGCATCACGGTTTCCCGTTGCCATCCCTGTCTCGGATGTTCCCGGGTTGCTGGTACCGCTACGGGCTAGCCAACTGTCTTCGCCCGCGCAAAAGCGGGTCATGAGGCTTGTTAGGGCTGTCATTGTCCTCGGTTTTCCCTGGCCGAGGTGTCTGGCGAGCCATTCGTCCCAGACACTGTGCTTGAAAGCCGCTAAGGCTTCGACATCCGGGTAGTCGACGATTTGATTCTTCTTCATGAGAAATCTGTTCCAAAGCTTTTGGGCTGATTCTCCGGGCTGTTGAATTATGTGACTTAAATCGTCTGCGTCCGGAGGTCAGAAATAGGTCCCTTGAAAATAGGCCCTAAAAGCATCCTCAAGCTCTTCCCAGCTTCCAATTGAGTTTTTGGGAAGCTCTTCAGCCAGTGCCGAGCTGGTCCTTTCAACTTGAGGGGCAGGTATTTTATGGCGTGGAGATCATCTCCACGAGCCATGTGGATGTGAAGGATAAAGTCCTCAATCCAGTCCTCGGGGTCTATCGTTCCTTCGTATGCCTCTATGTTCACGGGTTTGGATCCCTCTGGAAATTCGTGGTCCAGCACCTCATCGGTGAAGCATAGGGGGTGCGCGGCACCCCTGTATTTTGGTGTGTCATGGCATTCTTTGGACGGTTGTAGCGTTTGGTTTTGATTCCGAGATGTTATTCGGTCGGTATTGTCATTTGGGCAGCCATGATTCTGTGCCGGAGCGCGCTTCCTAGATCCATACATGGACCTGGTCATACCGGCTTTTTTGTGCGGGTCTTCATGTAAATCATGTGCTGACTTGTGTGCGACGTCGTTAGTCGCCCTGTCACGGCCACGGGGTGGTCAATCCGGCTGATCGGTGATAACCCACAAGTATAGGGGATCGCAACAAGTTTCGGTGGTAGAGTATTCAACCCAAATTCATTGATTCGACAAAAGGGGAGCCAAAGAATATTCTCAAGTATTAACAGCTGAGTTGTCAATTCAACCACACCTGGAAACTTAGTATCTGCAGAAAAGTGTTTAGTAGCAAAGTAATATGATAGTGATGGTAACAGTAACAAAAGAGTAATGAAAGCAAAGTAATATTTTTGGTATTTTGTAGTGATTGTGTCAATGGCAACGGGAAAGTAAAATAAGCGTAAACCAGTATATGGAAAGCTCGTAGGCATCGGATCAATGATGGATAATTATGCCAGATGCGGTTCATCATGTAACAGTCATAACATAGAGTGACACAGAACTAGCTCCAATTCATCAATGTAATGTAGGCATGTATTCCGAATATAGTCATACGTGCTTATGGAAAAGAACTTGCATGACATCTTTTGTCCTACCCTCCCGTGGCAGTGGGGTCCTAATGGAAACTAAGGGATATTAAGGCCTCCTTTTAATAGAGAACCGGAACAAAGCATTAGCACATAGTGAATACATGAACTCCTCAAACTACGGTCATCACCGGTAAGTATCCCGATTATTGTCACTTCGGGGTTAACGGATCATAACACATAATAGGTGACTATAGACTTGCAAGATAGGATCAAGAACACGCATATATTGATGAAAACATAATAGGTTCAGATCTGAAATCATGGCACTCGGGCCCAAGTGACAAGCATTAAGCATAGCGAAGTCATAGCAACATCAATCTCAGAACATAGTGGATACTACGGATCAAACCCTAACAAAACTAACTCGATTACATGATAATTCTCATCCAACCCATCACCATCTAGCAAGCCTACGATGGAATTACTCACGCACGGCGGTGAGCATCAAGAAATAAGTGATGGAGGATGGTTGATGATGACGACGACGACGAATCGCCCTCTCCGGAGCCCCGAATGGACTCCCGATCAGCCCTCCCGAGAGGTTTTAGGGCTTGGTGGCGGCTGCGTATTGTAAAACGCAATGATTTCTTCTCTCCTATTTTTTCTCCCCGAAAGCAATTATATAGAGTTGGAGTTGGATTCGGGGGGTCTCCAGGGGGCCCACGAGGTAGGGGGCGCTCCCTAGGGGGGGGGGGCGCCCCGAACCTCGTGGCAAGGGTGTGGGCCCCCTGGTCTTCATCTTTGGTGAGGATTTTTTATTATTTATTGTAAGATATTCCGTGGAGTTTCAGGTCATTCCGAGAACTTTTGTTTTCTGCGCATAAAACAACATCATGGCAATTCTGCTGAAAACAGGATCAATCCGGGTTAGTTCCATTCAAATCATACAAGTTAGAGTCCAAAACAAGGGCAAAAGTGTTTGGAAAAGTAGATACGACACAGACATATCAACTCCCCCAAGCTTAAACCCTTGCTTGTCCTCAAGAAATTCAGTTGACAAATTGAAAGAAATAAAGAAAAACTTTTACAAACTCTGTTTGCTCTTGTTGTTGTAAATATGTCAAGCTAGCATTCAAGTTTTCAGCAAAGATTATAACTAACCACGTTTGCAATAATTCTCAGGTCTCATGATTAACCATATCAATAGCATAATCAACTAGCAAGCCATAATAATAAATCTTGGATGACAACACTTTGTGAAAACAATCATAATATGATATAACAAGATGGTATCTCGCTAGCCCTTTCTGAGACCGCAAAACATAAATGCAGAGCACCTTTAATGATCAAGGACTGACTAGACATTGTAATTCATGGTAAAAGAGATCCAATCATAGTCACACCCAATATAAATTAACAGTTATGAATGCAAATGATAGCTGCGCTCTCCAGCTAGTGCTTTTAATAAGAGGGTGATGACTCAGCATAAAAGTAAATAGATAGGCCCTTCACAGAGGGAAGCAGGGATTTGTAGAGGTGCCAGAGCTCGGTTTTGAAATAGAGGTGAATAATATTTTGAGCGGTATACTTTCATTGTCAACATAACAAGCAAGAGATGGTGATATCTTCCATATTACACACATTATAGGCGGTTCCCAAACAGAATGGTAAAGTTTATACTCCCCATCCACCAACAAACATCAATCCATGGCTTGCTCGAAACAACGAGTGCCTCCAGCATACATCAGGTCCCAAGGAGAGTTTTGTTTTGCAATTATTTTGATTTAGTTTGCATGAAGCATAGGACTGGGCATCCCGATGACCAGCCATTTATCTCGTGAGTGAGGAGCAGAGTCCAATCCTCTTGAGAATAACCCACCTAACATGGAAGATACAGACAGCCCTAGTTGATACATGAGCTATTCGAGCATACAAAACAGGATGATTATTTGAAGGTTTAGAGTTTGGCACATACAAATTTACTTGGAACGGCAGGTAGATACCGCATATAGGAAGGTATAATGGACACATGTGGAATAACTTTGGGGTTTAAGGAATTTGGATGCACAAGCAGTATTCCCGCTTAGTACAGGTGAAGGCTAGCAAAATACTGGGAAGCGACCAACTAGAGAGCGACAACAGCCATGTACATGCATTAAAATTAATAAACATTGGATTCAAGCATGAGTAGGATATAATCCACCATGAACATAAATATCGTGAAGGCTATGTTGATTTGTTTCAACTACATGCGTGAACATGTGCCAAGTCAAGTCACTTAAATCATTCAGAGGAAGATACCACCCTATCATACCACATCATAAACATTTTAATAGCATGTTGGCATGCAAGGTAAACCATTATAACTCATAGCCAATCAAGCATGGCACAAGCAACTATGATCTCTAATTGTCATTGCAAACACGTTTATTTATAACAAGCTGAATCAATAACGATGAACTCATCATATTTACAAAAACAAAAGAGGTCGAGTTCATACCAGCTTTTCTCATCTCAGTCAGTCCATCGTATATCATCATAATTGCCTTTCACTTGCACGACCGAACGATGTGAATAATAATGAGAGTGCATGTGCATTGGACTAAGATGGAATCTGCGAGCATTCAATAAACAGGAGAAGACAAAGCAATATGGGCTCTTGGTTAAATCAACAATAAAGCATATAAGAGCCACTTCAACAATTTAATCATGGTCTTCTCCTACTGACCCCTAAAGAAAAGAAAATAAATAAAACTATTTACACGGGAAAGCTCCCAACAAGCAAAAGAAGAACGGGAAATATTTTTGGGTTTAATTTTTAATTACTACTATAAGCATGGAAAGTAAATTAATTAAAAGCTACAAGTATTTTTTGTTTTTCTTAAGGTTTATTAAACACACAAGAAGAAAGTATAAAAGGAAATAAACTAGCATGGATGATACAATGAAAAAGTATGAGCACCGACATCTAGCAATGAGTGTGTGGGAACATAAATGTAATGTCGGTGAGAAATACGTACTCCCCCAAGTTTAGGCTTTTTGCCTAAGTTGGTCTATGGCCACGGCTGGCCTGGCTGATATCCATAATAATAGTTGTTGGGGTCGTACTGTGATGCAGCGGCTATCGCCTCCAGAGCCGCAGTATGGCGACGAGCGGCCTCCGCTCTCCTCTCGTACTCATCTGCCTCTTCTCTGGTAATAGTATATCCTCCTCTTGCCTGATAATCAAAGAAAGCAGGAGCAGGGAGAGTAATATGGACAACACGGCGTCTGTCAAAGATTAGTCGGTACTGGAGAGGCGATTCGTTCCTCTCGACAAAATGGTGAGAAACCATAGAATCAAAATCTAAATAAGCAGGAGGCAACTCCATGTCTCCTTCACGAACGTCTATCTCAAGAAATTTAGCTAAGCGGGTTGCATAAATTCCTCCAAAGAAATCTCCATTATATCTATTATGATGCAACCTACGAGCTACAATGGCTCCCATATGATAAAATTGGTCTCCTAACATAGCACTCCTGAGAATGCTAAGGTCAGGGACACACATGTGACATACTTCATCCTTAGCATTTATGCACCTACCTACGAAGAGAGCAAAATAATGTATAGCAGGAAAGTGAATGCTCCCTATGATATCTTGTGTTATATCTCTAGATTCCCCTACAGTTATACTAGCAAGAAAGTTTCTAAATTCAGATTTAGGGGGATCCCTAACACTACCCCATTGTTGAAGTTTGCAAGCAAAAGTGAAATCCTCTAAGTCCATGGTATAAGGTTTGTCATAAAGATCAAACATGACTGAAGGAGAATTACGCGAAGATGAATACTCAAACCTCCTCACAAAAGAGCTTGTGAGATCATGATACCGGGGGGATTTATCTGCCTCAAAGTCCTCAAGATCGGCATTACACACATATGCGTTAAATTCTTCTTTAATTTCTGCACGATCCATAAAATTTTCAGAAGGCCACTCACAAGGACGCACTGGAGCATCTCTTGGTGGCTCTTCGCCAACATCACGCATTGCAAGCCTGGGTCCTTGCTTCCTTGAAGAACCACCTTGGAACATTTTCCTAAGCATATTTCTTTCTTTGAAAAATTCTGAAAATTCTTAGTAACTTCAAAATAAAAGTAAACCAAACTCAATAATATTGATAGCAACTACTCCTACAAGTGCCTAGAGCCTATATCATGCATCAAAACTACTTTTGACCATATAAATTTGACATGCAAGCTCAATAACAGGGTCACCTAAGTAGCAAAAATTTGCAATGAATAAAGTAGTAGGACAAAAACTAATTGGACCAATGGAGGAGTCACATACCAAGGAACAATCTCCCCAAGCAGTTTTGTGAGAGGTGCTTTGAGCAAGGAGATCGAAAATGGCAGCAAAGAGGGCTGGAACTCGTTCTTGAGTTGGTTTTTCGTGTTTGTGCGAGGAAGAAGAAGAGGATGGGTGCAGGAATAAGTGGAGGAGGGCCACCATGGGCCAACGAGGCAGGGGGCGCGCCCTCCACCCTCGTGGCAAGGTGGTTGGCCCCATGGTGTGTTCTTTGTTCCATAAATCCTCAAATATTATAGAATAAATCATATTTAATTTTCAGGGCATTTGGAGAACTTTTATTTTCGAGGTATTTTTATATTGCACGGATAATCAAATAATAGACAGAAAATTATTTATTTTTACTTTATTTGAACTGAATAACAGAAAGTATAGAGAGGGTACAGAAGGTTGTGCTTCTAGTTTCATCCATCTCATGCTCGTCAAAAGGAATCCACTAACAAGGTTGATCATGTCTTGTTAACAAACTCATTCCGATTAACATGAAACCGGAGAAATTTCGAATAACACTAGGTTACCTCAATGGGGATATGCACATCCCCAATAATAATTATATCATATTTCTTCTTGACAGTAGAATGAGGAAATTCAAAACCTCCAAATATAATCGATGGAATTTTTCTGATAGAATTGATACTATGAACTTGAGGTCGTTTCCTCGGAAAGTGTACCGTATGCTCATTACCATTAACATGAAAAGTGACATTGCCTTTGTTGCAATCAATAACAGCCCCTGCAGTATTAAGAAAAGGTCTTCCAAGAATAATATACATACTATCGTCCTCAGGAATATCAAGAATAACAAAGTCCGTTAAAATAGTAACGTTTGCAACCACAGCAGGCACATCCTCACAAATATCGACAGGTATAGCAGTTGATTTATCAGCCATTTGCAAAGATATTTTAGTAGGTTTCAACTTATTCAAATCAAGTCTACGATATAAAGAGAGAGGCATAACACTAACACCGGCTCCAAGATCACATAAAGCAGTTTTAACATAGTTTATTTTAATGGAGCATGGTATAGTAGGTACTCCTGGATCTCCAAGTTTCTTTGTTATTCCACCCTTAAAAGTATAATTAGAAAGAATGGTGGAAATTTCAGCTTCTGGTATCTTTCTTTTATTTGTAACAATATCTTTCATGTAATTAGCATAAGGATTGGTTTTGACCATATCAGTTAATCGCATACGTAAAAGGATAGGTCTAATCATTTCAGCAAAGCGCTCAAAATACTCATCATCCTTTTTCTTGGATGGTTTAGGAGGAAAGGGCATGGGTTTATGAACCCAGGGCTCTCTTTCTTTACCATGTTTCCTAGCAACAAAATCTTTCTTATCATAATGTTGATTCTTGGATTGTGGGTTATCAAGATCAACAACAGGTTCAATTTCTACATCATTATCATTACTAGGTTGAGCATCATTATGAACATCATCATTAACATTTTCATTAGGTTCATGTTCATTGCCAGATTGTGTTTCAGCATCAGACATAGAGATACCATTTGGATTATTAGGTGGTTCGGCAATAGGTTCACTAGAAGTTTGCACAGTTCTATCATTTTTCTTTTTCTTCTTTTTAGAAGAACTAGGTGCATCAATTTTATTTGTCTGAGAATCTTGCTCAATTCTCTTAGGGTGGCCTTCAGGATACAAAGGTTCCCGAGACATTCTACCAGTTCTAGTAGCCACTTTAACAGCATAATCATTTTTCTTACTATTCATCTCATTGAGCAATTCCTTTTGAGCTTTAAGTACTTGTTCTACTTGAGTGGTAACCATAGAAGCATGTTTGCTAACAAGTTTAAGTTCACTTCTAATATTAGCCATATAATCACCCAAGTATTTAATCATATCAGCATCCTGTTTTAATTGTCTACCAGAATAAGCATTGAAGTCTTCTTGCTTAAACATAAAATTATCAAACTCATCCAAGCATTGACTAGCAATTTTAGTAGGAGGGATTTCAGCTTTATCATATCTATAGAGAGAATTTACCTTTACTACCTGTGTCAGGTTATCGAGGTCTGGAGGTTCTTCAATAAATAAAGGATTAAGATCATATGTTTCTTCAATAGGCGGTAAATTAAGACCATGTATTTCTTTAATAGGAGGTAAATTCTTAACATCTTCAGCTTTAATACCTTTTTCTTTCATAGATTTCTTTGCCTCTTGCATATCTTCGGGACTAAGAAATAGAACACCTCTCTTCTTCGGAGTTGGTTTAGGAATAGGATCATTAATTGGAGCAGGAGCTGGCTCAGGAGGTGCTCAATTATTTTCATTTGTCAACATATTATTCAATAAGATTTCAGCTTCATCCGGTGTTCTTTCCCTGAAAAGAGAACCAGCACAACTATCCAGGTAATCTCTGGAAGCATCCCTTAGTCCATTTTAAAGATATCAAGTATTTCATTTTTCTTAAGAGGATGATCAAGCAAAGCATTAAGTAACTTGAGAAGCCTCCGCCCAAGCTTGTGGGAGACTCTCCTCTTTACTTTGCACAAAGTTGTATATTTCCTTTAAAGCAGCTTGTTTCTTATGAGCAGGGAAATATTTAGCAGAGAAGTAATAGATCATATCCTGGGGACTACACACACAACCAGGATCAAGAGAATTAAACCATATCTTAGCATCACCCTTTAATGATAACGGAAATATTTAAAGATATAAAAGTAGCAAGATCTTTCATCATTAGTGAACAGGGTAGCTATATCATTTAATTTAGTAAGATGTGCCACAACAGTTTCAGATTCATAGCCATGAAAAGGATCAGATTCAACTAAAGTAATTATATCAGGATCAACAGAGAATTCATAATCATTATCAGTAACACATATAGGTGAAGTAGCAAAAGCAGGGTCAGGTTTCATCCTAGCATTTAGAGATTGCTTATTCCATTTAGCTAATAACCTTTTGAGTTCATATCTATCTTTGCAAGCTAAAATAGCTAAAGAAGCTTCTTGATCAAATAAATAACCCTCATGAATAACAAGTGATTCTTCATCATCACTTCCATCTTCATAATCAGATTCAATATTTTCAATCTCTCTAGCCCTAGCAAGTCGTTCCTCGAGAAAATCACTAAGTGGCATAGTAGTATCAGGCATAGAGGTAGTTTCATCATAAGTATCATGTATAGCAGAAGTAGCATCATCAATAACATGTGACATATCAGAACGAATAGCAGAAGAAGGTTTAGGTGTCGCAAGGTTACTCATAACAGAAGGTGAATCAAGTGCAGAGCTAGATGGCAGTTCCTTACCTCCCCTCGTAGTTGAGGGATAAATCTTGGTTCTTGGGTCTTTCAAGTTCTTCATAATGATAAGTAGATATAAATCCCAAGTGACTCAAAGAATAGAGCTATGCTCCCCGGCAACGGCGCCAGAAATTAGTCTTGATAACCCACAAGTATAGGGGATCGCAACAACTTTTGAGGGTAGAGTATTCAACCCAAATTTATTGATTCGACACAAGGGGAGCCAAAGAATATTCTCAAGTATTAGCTACTGAGTTGTCAATTCAACCACACCTGGAAACTTAGTATCTGCAGAAAAGTGTTTAGTAGCAAAGTAATATGATAATGATGGTAACAGTAAAAAAAGAGTAATGAAAGCAAAGTAATATTTTTGGTATTTCATAGTGATTGTGACAATGGCAACGGGAAAGTAAAATAAGCGTAAACCAGTATATGGAAAGCTCGTAGGCATCGGATCAATGATGGATAATTATGCCGGATGCGGTTCATCATGTAACAGTCATAACATAGGGTGACACAGAACTAGCTCCAATTCATCAATGTAATGTAGGCATATATTCCGAATATAGTCATACGTGCTTATGGAAAAGAACTTGCATGACATCTTTTGTCCTACCCTCCCGTGGCAGCGGGGTCCTAATGGAAACTAAGGGATATTAAGGCCTCCTTTTAATAGAGAACCGGAACAAAGCATTAGCACATAGTGAATACATGAACTCGTCAAACGACGGTCATCACCGATAAGTATCCCGAATATTGTCACTTCGGGGTTAACGGATCATAACACATAATAGGTGACTATAGACTTGCAAGATAGGATCAAGAACATGCATATATTGTGAAAACATAATAGGTTCAGATCTGAAATCATGGCACTCGGGCCCTAGTGACAAGCATTAAGCATAGCAAACTCATAGCAACATCAATCTCAAAACAGAGTGGATACTAGGGATGAAACCCTAACAAAACTAACTCGATTACATGATAATTCTCATCCAACCCATCACCGTCCAGCAAGCCTACGATGGAATTACTCACGCACGGCAGTGAGCATCATGAAATTTGTGATGGAGGATGGTTGATGATGATGACGGCGACGAATCCCCCTCTCCGGAGCCCCGAACGGACTCCAGATCAGCCCTCCCGAGAGGTTTTTAGGGCTTGGCGGTGGCTCCGTATCGTAAAACGCGGTGATTTCTTCTCTCCTATTTTTTTCTCCCTGAAAGCAATTATATAGAGTTGGAGTTGGAGTTGGGGGGTCTCCAGGGGGCCCACGAGGTAGGGGGCGCACCCTAGGGGGGGCCCACCCTCGTGGCAAGGGTGTGGGCCCCATGGTTTTCATCTTTGGCGAGGATTTTTTATTATTTATTGTATGATATTCCATGGAGTTTCAGGTCATTCCGAGAACTTTTGTTTTCTGCACATAAAACAACATCATGGTAATTCTGCTGAAAACAGCGTCAGTCAGGGTTAGTTCCATTCAAATCATACAAGTTAGAGTCCAAAACAAGGGCAAAAGTGTTTGGAAAAGTAGATACGATGGAGATGTATGAATCGGCCGTTTTATTTTTCGGCTGAATGGGCTCTAAAGCCTCGTCGTCGAATTTAGGACAGCAGCTTGCGCTTTGGATAGCTCTTTGTGTGGCGACTGCCGCCATACTTTTCTTCAGTGTCAAGCACTTTGTTCCATCTGCTGTTGAGCGTATTCTGCGCAGCTTTAAGCCTTTGCTTCTATTTCTTCGGGCTCCTCGCGGTGGCAATAAGCCTTCTATGGAGGTTCTCTTGTTCCAAGTGCTTTTCCGGGATGATGTGTGCATCGTCGTCCGGACTGTTCTCCTCTCCGGAGATAGGTTGATGAGCTTTACCCTCGGTGTCGCCGTGATCGGACAGTGGCTCTATACTATGTTCGCCGTCCGCTGGCTCATCCTGCTCCATCGCTGGGTCCGTGTGGTCGCTGTTTCCTTTGGAGTCGACCGGGGTATTATTCTTTCTTACATTGTTATCGCTGTTTTTGCCGAGGCAGGATTTGGAGCGGCGCCTACGTCGTCGCTTTGGTTGCTTCTCGAGGGGACTATCCTTCGCTGCATCCTCCCGTTCCTCGTCGTTGTTTTCTGTGGGTGTATCCACCATGTATATATTGTTTTGTGAAGTGGCTATCCAGCGCCCTGTGGGCGGTGGTTCCTGTTTCTCTCCTGCATCATCGTCCATACCGTCGATGTCTTCGGTTAAGTCGTCGATAGTGGCTATTAAGTGGGTGGTGGGTGGGGAACGAATTCCTTCGTCGTCTGCTTCCCACTCGAGCCGGACATAGTTCGGCCGAGGATCTCCTGATAAGGAGAGAGACCTCAAGGAATCTAGCATATCGCCCAAGGGCGAGTGCTGAAAAATATCTGCAGAGGTAAACTCCGTGATCGGTGCCCAATCAGATTGGATAGGCACGGACGCAGGAGGTTCAGAGCCTGTGGCCGGGGATGAATCCAAGGGTCCGGTAACACAGGTCTCATAGGAGGTGAAGTCAGTATTTGGCTCTATCGCCGCTAAGTGTGTGGCTTCCGTCGCGGGGTCCAACCACCCATCCTCGGACGACACGATCTGCTCCAGATTGAGAGCCGGAGTAGGCACATGTGTCATCTCCCGAACACCGTACGACGGCGGAGCTAAGTCATGCTCATTGTGACTGTGCGGCGCACCTGACCTTGGCTCGAATCCGTCGAAAATCAAGTCTTCGCGGATGTCGGCAGTATAGTTCAAGCTTCCAAACCTGACCTGATGGCCAGGGGTGTAGCTCTCGACCTGCTCCAGATGGCCAAGCGAGTGGGCCCGCAGTACGAAGCCACCAAATACGAAGATCTGTCCGGGGAGAAAAACCGCACCCTGGATCGCATCGTTGCCGACGATCGAGGGAGCCATCAAGCCTTTGCCGTGACGGCACAATGGAACTCTCAATGAAAGCACCAATGTCGGTGTCAAAACCGGCAGATCTCAGGTAGGGGGTCCCGAACTGTGCGTCTAAGGCTGATGCTAACAGGAGGCGGGGGACACAATGTTTACCCAAGTTCGGGCCCGCACGATGGAGGTAATACCCTACTTCCTGCTTGATTGATCTTGATGAGATGAGTATTACAAGAGTTGATCTACCACGAGATCGTAGAGGCTAAACCCTAGAAGCTAGCCTATGATTATGATTGTTGTTGTCCTACGGACTAAACCCTCCTGTTTATATAGACACTGGAGGGGGCTAGGATTAGACAGAGTCGGTTACAAGGGAGGAGATCTACATATCCGAATTGCCAAGCTTGCCTTCCACGCAAAGGAGAGTCCCACCCGGACACGGGACGAAGTCTTCAATCTTGTATCTTCATAGTCCAAACGTCCGGCCAAAGTATATAGTCTGGCTATCCGAGGACCCCATAATCCAGGACTCCCTCAATCGTCAGACAAACGCATTTAATGCGCTACCGACGTGCCCCTCTTGCTTTATTGTGGACGACAAAGAAGCTCGTCCCAGCTGTCATCGCCTCGCCTGGCTCCGACGCGCGTCCAAGCTGACGAGGCGTTCTAGCGCCATGTTGGCTGGCTGCTGGGCTGGCGCGGTGGTGGAGCCTTCACAAAGATCTGCATGCCACCACGCAGGTACTTGCTGGGTTGGTGTAGAGGCCGCGCGTTGCCACGCAGATGCCTGCCCAGCTGGTCGAGCTGGCAGCTGTATGGAAGCAGCAGTGGAGTCTTGGCAGACGCGGGCCTGGTTGTGGCCCCGCAGGCATCCTCGGCAAGGGTATGGCTGACGGCCCGACAAGGGTCTCGCTGCGGCACCGCAGTCGTCCCCGGCAAGGATCTTGCCGGGGGTCTCGTGGATTTCTTTGGCAAGGATCTCGCCAAGGATCGTCGTCTTCTGGCTATCATGTGATCTTGCATATCTATGATCTCTACAAAGATCTGCATGCCACCATGGAGGTGCCTCCCGAGCCTTGGTTATAATATGGTTGATGGTGTTGTAACCCCTTGGGCTAAAGGGTGGCGCGCTCTGCTAGCGTCAGGCAAGTTTCCTCGGCAAGGATCTTGCCGAGGCTGCGGAAGCCACCCCGGCAACGGTCTTGCCGGGGGAGTCCACCTCGCCCTCTTGCTCTCTTTGCGCCTCTGGTCTTGGCATTGCTTTGGTCGTCTTGTGCTTCGACTTCCCTCCTGTGCCCTGCTTAGTGTGGCCATGGGCGCGGTCCTGACTGCCCGTGCACAAGTAAAGGGGTGCAAAAGGAGAGCCCCTACTTTTGTACACCGCAGGAGCCCCCGGGCCTGGGCCACACATAAGTGCGACGCATTGTTGTGCTAGGCCCAGAACAGTGCGCAGGCAGGTGGGGCTGATTTTAATCGCACTAACTTCTACGTCCGCTGCGCTTCCCCATGACCCGCGTTGAACGCGCGACGTGGGGGCGGGGGGTCATGCGTGGGGCAGTTTCTGCAGACATGCGTCACATCGTGGTAAAGAGGTGGCTCGCGCCTTCCCCGTAAAAAGGAGTAACCGCTGGCGCGCTGCTCATTTACCCCCTGTGCCTTCTCAAATCTCGGAACCGCCGTCCCCTTCTTCTTCTTCCTCAAGCCCTTGCTCTGGATCACCGCCGCCGCGTTTTCGCTGCCCTTTCTCCTCCACCTATCGCAGCCGCCATGGCACCCAAAACCAGAAAAGGAAAAGGAGTGGCCAAGGATGCCGGGGGAACGGAGCCGCCGGAGAGCGAGTCGGCGGTGCGGAGGACGCAGCTCGCCTACTTTCCCCCGATAGTCGACGCGGTCTACCTCCGGGACAACTTCAAGCCCCTTTGGGGGTGCAAGACGGGGGGAGCGTTGACGGGGCTTCCGGCCACGCGCGTCATCCCCGCCGATTGGGCCAAGGCTGCCCCGAATCGGTACCCATTCTTCGTCGACTACTTTTCCTGCGGCCTCTGCCCCCCTTTCCCTGATTTCTTCAACGATGTTGTGCACACCTATGGCTTCCATCTTCTGGATTTCACTCCAAATGCCGTGGCGTGCATGGCTCTTTTTGCCCATCTTTGTGAGGGCTTCGTCGGAGTGCTTCCCAGCACGGCACTCTTCCACCACTACTTTTATCCTTGGATCCAGAAGGGAGGCGCCATATCCGGTTGTGTCACTTGGATCCCAAGGTCCCTTGAGAAGGGGACATATCCGGAGGGCGCTTAGAAGGAGAGGTAGGAGGAGTGGCGGAGCAGGTGGTGCTGTATTGAGGAGGAGGACCCACGGGAATTTTGCCAAGTTCGCCAGACGCCGCCAGTTCGCAGAGATGACTGGGGCAACGTCAATGCCTAGAACGGGAGGCTCATGGTCGCCACCACCAGGATCCACCGCCTCGCCACTGTCGGGCTCACCCTGGAGATGATTGGGGCAGATTTCATCCGCCGCCGAATCGCACCACTGCACAACAAGGGGAGGCCGGCCTGGCTTTTTAGCAAAGCGGCTGATATCATGAGACTTCGCCCCGGCCTGAACCACAACTTCACGGTGACGGGGCACGCCCATTTCTGCCAGCGGCTGTTTCAGCTCAATGTGACTCGCGACGGCAGGGCCGAGAGGGCCGGCAAGGCCGCGAAGGCCGGCAAGGTCGCCATGGGGCCCTTGTTCGGGTTGCCGGCGAGGGTGGTCCCGCTGAGCAACAACTCTCGCCAGACTGACATCATCGCCATGATGTCGGACTTCAATACGCACGGTCTTCACTCGAATTGGGCCGATCCAGGGGAGGATCAGGAGCAGGAGTTCTTCGATGCCTTGGTGGAGAAGTACATCCGCAAGGAGCTGCAACTCACCCAGGACACAACCCAAGTGGAGCTGGACTACATCGCCGCCAGGGCGGCAGAGGTGGAGCTCGCTAAGGAGGCCGACAATGCTGGCGGTGTGGAGGACGAGGCCGCGGCGGCCGCAGAGGAGAAGGAGCTTGCCCATTGGGTGGAATCCGCTGGGGAGACCAACAGCGCCGGCACCGGGGCCCCTCTCATCGAAGATGACGTCGATGAGTCGTCCGAGGAGGAGGCTGAGGCTGTCAAGCCCCTGGCCACGGGGAGAGGGCGTGTCCTACGGCGGCCCGTCTTTGGAGAGCCGGTCCGCCCTGGCAGGACTGCACAACTGCAACAACCTTTGGAGGTGTCCATGTGTTAGACGAGGGCTGCGGTGGCGGGGAAGGCGGTGAATGTTGCGGTGGTGAAGAAGAGAGCAGCTACCCCTTCTCCATCCAAGCGTCCCGCAACTCCACCTGCTTCTCCTCATCCCGCAGGCGATGACACGGAGGTCTTCTTCGACCTCGGGTATCTTAGCCCAAGGAGGAAGAGGAAGGCCACGGAAGAAGAGGCGGAGGATGAGTAAGTGTCTCGTCTTTTGTCATGTCCGTCCCCTCGGACTGTGCCAGTTTCCTTGATTTGTCTTCATCTTTGCAGGCGTAGGGAGACGCTGGCCCAGAGGGTGGTGAAGAGGGCCAAGGCCTCGGCGGACGGCCAGCCCCCGGCGGGCACCTCGAGTACACTGCTGGTGGTGGTGGAGAGCAGCCCGGAGAGCAGCCCCCGACGCAGCCCCCAGCGTGCGTTCATGACTTGCTCCCCATCGACGTGTGCTGGGGCACGATTTCTTGGTGCTGACCTTGATGTGGTTGCAGGAGGAGAACGGCAGCAGCAGGAGCCACTGAGGGCCACCCTCAACACGCCGCCCCCATCGACCATTTCGCCCCGAGGGGCGTCCCTGGCAAGGGCGCCAAGCACCGAGACCATGCACACGGAGGAGGAGGAGGTGAACCCGGGCGCCGGCGGCTTCGTCCCGGAACCAAATGTTGGTGGGGAGAGGGCCACTTCGTCCCAGCTTGGCATGGGTGAGTATTTTGCCTCCCGTTCCTGCTGGTTTTTCTTCTTCCAAATTTTGATCTTGGCTCCGCCTCATTCTCCTTCTCGGTACCCAGATCCTTCCTCGGTGGACCGAGAGGACGTTGTCGGTGTCAAAACGGGCGGATCTCGGGTAGGGGGTCCCGAACTGTGCGTCTAAGGTGGATGGTAACAGGAGGCGGGGGACACGATGTTTACCCAGGTTCGGGCCCTCTCGATGGAGGTAATACCCTACTTCCTGCTTGATTGATCTTGATGCTATGAGTATTACAAGAGTTGATCTACCACGAGATCATAGAGGCTAAACCCTAGAAGCTAGCCTATGATTATGATTGTTTTTATATCTATCGACTAGCCTGACCCTGGTTTATATAGTGCACCAAAGGCCTAGGATAACAAGAGTCCTAGCCGAATACGCCGGTGGGGGAGGATTCCTTGTCTTGACCACCAAGTCTTGTGGAATCTTCCTTGTATGTGGCAGCTGTCCGCACTGGCCCATGAGTATACGGCCATGGGGGTCCTCGGCCCAATCTAACTGACCGGGAGACGACGTGGTGAGTACCCCTAGTCCAGGACACCGTCAGTAGCCCCTGAACCGGTCTTCAAGTTGGGGATGCTCCTCGGTTCTTCCGAACTGTTCTTTGTCTTCGGTCGTCGGTCTTGAAAACTAGTTCAACAAATCTTCCCATCTTCTATCTTGAGGATTGCCGAGCTAAATCTGAAAATCTCACACGTCGGGTATCCGAGGAGCCCTTTAAGTCTTCGGCTTTATCAATGCCTTGTTATTTTATGCCACACCTCGGGTTTGAAGTTGTTCCCGGGTGGCAGCGTCCTCTTGCGTCCGTGCTCCAATGCCGGACTGCATTCGAGGTATCTTTTGCAGCCGCGCACCAACGCCGGACCGCTTTCCGAGCTCCAGCGCCGGAATGTATCTGAGCTCCAATGCCAGACTATGTCCAAACTCCAACGCCGGACTATATCCGAGGTGTCATATCACCTTGGTTCAAAATAGTCAAAGGAGTTTAGTCGAGCTTAATGCCGGAAATGCCCTCTATGGAGCCAACCACTCGCGCCTGAGCTTTTAGCCGGACTGCTTCCGAGGTGGTGCACCGCCCCGACTGTGGGTCGATTTTTTGTCAATATTTTTTATTGGTGCAATTTATTCTCTGCCAAGATATATAGCCAGAAGCCCTCAAGGTGTGTATCGGTCTAAAACCCGAGATGCACCTGAAGGACGACGTAAGACTGCTGATCCCAGTAGCCGCTGAGACTCAGGTTGATTTGCAAAATCGGCCTGAGGATCAAGTCCTAGCTCGACAGAATACTTCGGGACACAAAAAGCGGCGTGCTTAGTCCTCGAGACTCGGGTTGGGTGCGGCTGACCAACCTGAGGATCAAAATCTCCTAGGAAACTGTATTGCACTTAAAATTTTCTGCATTGGACATGCAATGCAGTAGCCCCCGAGACACTGGTCGGGTGGCAACACCAGATCAGGGGATCGATGTGCCCCTTTAATATTTGTAAATAATAAGCCCAAAGCCCAGTAGACCCCGAGCCATAATGCGGGAACGGGTGGCCGAATTAAGGATTGATATCCATAGTAAAATCACAAATTATGTGTAATGACTCTATGTATCCATGTACTTTACATCATTAATGCTCGGATCCGCATTGTACAAAACTTTGTTGACCGACCATCAGCTTCCACCTCCTCGGCCAGTAGCCGAGGAGTGTTTGTCTTACTTTATAAATCCTTTATGAGGACAAAGATTTACGACAAACAAGGAAATCTGGCCATACTGTTTTATAAACAAAGGTACGCAGAGAGATATGTTATATTACTGTTTAACATAAGAAATGTCTTCCAAAGAAAATAGTCCCGCTATCAGTTCCTTTCTTTGGGTTGTTATGCTAAGCATGATCATGAAACCTCAGCTCTAATGTAAGAGCAAAATATTGAGGATTTAGTTTGGGAGGCCAGTTACTAGCCCCCGGTAGTGTTTGGCCACAGTCGAGGTCAGGCCGTAAACACTTCGGCCAATGTTATGAATGGCCCGTCATTTAACACAGTCATCGGATCGCTCACCAGTTTACGCTTACTGTGACCGTCATTTTTCGGCTTTCTCCACTGAGGTGCTTAACCATGTGAGCTGGAAGCACAATCCTAGTGGTTCTCCCTTTGCACACCAAGCCGAACAAAGCGGAACGTAGGAGGCAAGCGCAGGAGCCGGGCAACCCAACTATTGACCGAAGACCCAATTTGAAACCGATGCATATATAGCAATATCCGAGAATGCTTTTTGCCGAATCTCTAAAGGTGTCCGACATTGCACTGCGAGACTTGTGCTGAAAACACACAAATAGTTTGACAGTGCCATAAGCTTGGAAAACCAAAAAACGTCAGTAAAAACTTGACATCTGAACAAGATCAAGTGTCCGGTGCCAATCCAAAAATAGGAAAGAAAAATTGTGCTTCTGTCGTGCTTGAACATGACACATCCGATCTCAAGACTTCACGCGAGTCAGCCTACGGCTTCAAGCTCCTTATCCCAAAGGCGGAGTACTTCTCCGAGGCCAGCTTAGCAAACGAAATTCAAGCGGCTTTCAGAGAGAAGACAGGCTATCCGGCCATTGACCATAAACTCGAGTCGAAAAGGAGCGGTAGAAAAAGACTTTGCAACGACCAAGAAGAAAACACATTTACTATAAAACATCTCATATAAATTTTAAGATCCCCCAAGTGACTTGGGTAAAAGAATTTTATGTATAATGATTGTATGTACTGAAGTACTTATATCATATCTGTGTTCACCCGAACTTTAAACGCGTCTTAACCGACCGTCGGCTTGTCCCTCTTCGGCCAAGGGCCGAAAAGTGTCATGTACTCCACCTGTCGAGAGTATCGACGGTGTTTCCGATGACCAGGCAATCAGGCCATAAGGCTGTAATAGACAAAGCACGCTCAGGGAACTCATGCTATATTACTGACGAAGTGTAAGAAGCATCTTTGAAGAAAATAGTACCCCCACCGATACCTTTCTTCGGTGCTCATTATTACTATGAGACTTGTGCAATAGATTTTTTGTACTCATGAGTTCCGTTGTGTGCCGACCATGATTGAAAACAATAAGAGCGCTAGCTTTCGGCTACACCCAGTCTGAGGTCAGAGCTCGGATGACCCGGTCGTGTCAATCACAGAGGTGCTCCCTTTACTCCCTAGTCGAACAATCGGGAATGTAGGGGTAAGCACAGGAGCCAGGCAACCCAGCTTGCAAATCGCTTAGGTTAATATGGTGCATATTGTGGCATAATACACGAACAAGGAACGAAGCCGTACAAGTATAATCATATGCAAGAGGAAAAGCTCCATCAAGGGAGCCCCAAAATAAACGGGGTATTTGAATATGCGTGTCATAAACAAAGTTTTGACAAGGAACTTTGTCACAAAAAACTTTGTGCCGAAAAGTATAATGCTTGGTCGAACCGAACAAAATTTAAAACTGAAAGTTTTTGAGCATGAAAGCAACTTAGCTTGTTAATGTGCTTGGTGTTGATGACGCGATTCGGGCTTGTGGCGGGACGAAGACGCCCATTAATCTGTGATAGATCCGACAAGGTTCGCAGTCCTCGGCATGGCCGAGGTCCCAGCCCCCAGGACCGAGGTGTCTGAGCAAGGAGTTCGGCACTCCGGAGTAGTGACCACCTAACGCAGTCAAAATCGATTACCTGCACACATAAAACAGTGCGGTCCAGGAAATAATATATATATATATATATATATAGAGAGAGAGAGTAGCACTATTCTGATCCCAGGATCAGAATAGTTATTTGGATCACGATCAACCCTATATAGGGCCCGATGCACTTGTTCCCGAACTCCCCGAACCTGTGCAAGAGAAAAAAAGACACACCCACTCTTCCACCACTTCCACCCGATGCCCAACCTCCACCGATCTCGCTGCCGCCCCCCGCTTCCCCTGCCTCCTGGCGCCGCCGCCCCCACCGCTTACCCTGCCACACGGCGCCGCCGCCCCCCGCTTCCCCTGCATCCAGGCGCTGCCGCCCTCCCGCTTCCCCTGCCCCGAGGCGCCGCTGACCCAACCTCCCGCGTGCCACCTGACTTCCTTCCCCCGCCGCCCCTTGCTCCGGTGGGCCTCCCACCGCTACCAACCGGCGTCGGAACCGTCCCTCGCCCTGGATCACACCGCCGCCACTGCCCACGATGAGGATCGCGCCACAGGCACTGTCCCACGATGGGGATCGAGCCGCAGGCACCGTCCCACGATGGGGATCGCGCCACTACAAACGCATCGCCCCACCTCCCATCGTCGGGATCCTGCCGCCGCGCGACAACCACCGGGATCCTCCCACCGTGCGACCTTCCTGCACCTGCCACCGTGAACTTCTTCCACCCTCCACCATGACCTTCTTCCCTCCCCCGCCTCGATCCTGACATGGCTCCATGTTTCATTGATGTTGTAGGCGGTCGCTACTCACGCCGCACGCGTGTGGCGGTGGACGGACGCGATGGTTTCCTTCGACATGAACAACCGCAAAGAGTACGTCACTTCTCAGCCGCCCCTCTCCCTGTGTCTCCTCCTAGCATGATTCATGTGTCGTTCGTTGTGAGATTGGGAGGTGTTTGCTCTCTCGCATCCTATAAATTATTCATCTCACATTTGGCCCCGTCTGCTGCTCTGGTGTCGAAACCCGTAGGAGATTGAGATGGTTGTTTCGCTTTTAGAGACTACGATTGATCCAATGACGATTCGCGTCTTGGTTTCCATGAATTCTGCTCCATATTTTACAATCCAATGGGTTCACTGTGCAAGTTAACAATACTGGTTTGGTGTGTAGAAGCTTGCTCAAATTCAGTGATGTTCTGTCTCAGGGTTTGCTTAGTGTGAATTATTCGCCGTTGGTATGATGTCGTTGCATTAATGCTTTTGGTCCATTGTGTAAGTGTGGCAAACTATTCTTCTATCATTGCCTCTATGTAGAATTACAACAATGTGATTTCTCATGTTTCATGTTTGGCAGACAAATATGTTGAAAATCAACTAACAGTTGCGAGTATGACATTGTTCAGAATAAGAACCATTCATGTTATTCGGTGTTTTAATGCTTGGTCATTGGTTGATGTACACATTTTTAGGAAGTTATAATCAGGAGGCAACATCTAATAGTTGCTAAATGCTAAATATAATAGTTGGTGTACAAATTCTTCTACGCTGAATTTTACAGTCTGATGGGTTCACCGTGCTAGTTAATAGTACTGGTTTGGTGTGTTGAATCTCTCCCAAATTCAGCAATGTCTTGTCTCAAGGTTTGTTTAGTTCCATTGGTATGATTGTGATGTCCTTGCATTAATGTTGTTTGTCCACTATTTAAATGTGGCAGACTATTTTTCTACCATTGCCTCCGCGTAGGATTAGAATAGTGTAATTTCTAATGTTCGCTTTCAGGACTTGACTCTTGGTTTTAATGAGAAGGTGGCTCGTTGGATGTTGTTGCTGTGGATGACGATAATCTCGTTCTCCATAGGATAATGAAGAAAGACATAGTAAGGCGTTTGTTTTGTGGCTATCTTTCCGTTGTTGGTGTGTTATGAATTTGATTGATGTTCCGTGGTTTGCAAGGAGAGGGGACGAGGATCATGTGCTCACCGTGCAACACGGCGTCACCTCTTCGCTCCGGAGCGTCGGGATTCTTGCTAGAGAGCATTCAGTGTCGGATTTCCTAATGTGTATTGTCCTTCTTTCATTTGTGGTCCACTGTTTGCTGTTGTTCGTTTACAGGTTTGGAAGGCAGACATGCTGCTAACCTGACTTTATGTTGCACAAGAGCTTCACGTCGTCTGAATTCAATGGTGTTACTGCCATGGAGATCGGTGTTGGGACAGGTGATGGCTTGTTATGAAATTTAGTGAATGAGAAAATTGTGTTGTGCTTGTACAACTGTGTAGTTTTTTATTTTTTATTTGTTTTTGTGAATGTCAAAATGTTGAGTCCGAGAAGTTCAAGTATGTTAGTTTAAACTGTATTATTGAGATGCTCCAACTGGTTGTAGGAGTGCATTGAGAAACAGAGTGAAAACATCTTTAAAAATGGAAGCTCAGGAGGATCAAAAAAGAATAAGAAGAAAGAAAAAGCTCACACTTCCGTCGTTGATATTTACAACGACAAACAAGTAACAAGTTCATGTTTGTCAACCATTGAAGTTCATGTATATGGTAGCTGATGATTGTTGTGTGCACTCAGGGGAGCACAAAAAAATGCAGTTGACGGAGGGCCATGGATGTTGAACTTATGTGCAGTTAGTGTGGCGTGTGTCTCAAAAAAAATTGTGTTCAGAAAAACAAAAACAATAAAGAAACAAAAAGAGACAAACCCAATGATTTTTGTAGGAAAAATCCCGAGAAGTTCAAATTGTTCAAATATGGAAGCTCAAAATTGTTAAAATAAATCCAAAATTTTCTAGTACTCGCCTCCCACCTCTTTTCTCGCGATATAAAAATATAGAACCTCACTCTTAAAACAAAAAAATAAGGAATTTCACACACAAACTTATATGAAAAGACCTGGATATGCTTGAAAAAGAAATAAAAACTGAAGTTTTCAACTTAAAAATAAACTCATGAAATTCCTTATAGCGACAAACACATCGGTTTTATTTTCCACATTTATAAATTAAAGACACAGAAATTCAAAATAAAAATGTTGAGAAGTTCACATTAAATTAATGGTGTAGTTCGACGTTTAAAACATCTTAGATTTTTTTCATTACTAAATAACGAAAAGTGAGAAGTTCAAAGAAAAAATAGAGCAAATTAAAATTTATAAAAAAGGATGTTCACTGTTTGTAAATAAAAAAGACTAGAAGTTCAAATTTAAATAAGAGACTGATTCAATATAACAAAGAAATAAAATCGTGACGTTCAAATTAAAGTTAATAAAAGTATGAAGTTCAATTTTTAAAAGATGTTGGATGCTTATTTAAAAAACATTTTTTCCAATAATAAAACTTAGAAGTTCAAATTAAAATAGCAGAGAAATTCAAAGTTTATAAAAAATAATGAAAATCTCGTTACTAAAGAATAAAATGAAGAAGTTCAAAATAAAATAAAAGGAACAACTAAAAATGTTTAAATAGAAATGTCTTGTTTTAAAAAGAAGCAGTTCAAACTAAACTAATGAAGCGGAGCGGTCCTAATTAAAAATTGAAGTTGTTTCATGCTTATAAAAATCTCAGATTTCCACCAATACTAAAGATTACAACCAAGAAGTTCAATATTAAAAAACGGATCGATTTAATGTATATAAAAAACTCAAGTTTCTCGTTAGTAATGAATAAAACCAACAAGTTCAATTGGAAAAAGTAGAGCAGTTTGATATTTATTTGAACGAATCAAAATTTTCCACTTACTAAAGGACAAACAAGTTTGATGTTTCTAAAAAAACTCCAATTTTCACATTTCTAAAAAACACACAAATTAGTTCAAATAAAAAAGTTAGAGTGGTTCGATGTCTATAAAAACTCATATTTTTTTTGTTACTAAAGCAAAACAGAAAGAAGTTCAAATTCATAAGTGCTAGAAGTTCACGTACTACATGGTGTGTGTTTTCATATGAGAATTGGAATAAAAATTGAAGTATAAAAATTAGTTGAGGTGCTCGGCACAGGAAAGTTCAGACATTTTTCTGAGAGAGGTAATCGGCATGGTGTATCATTTGTGAAACTCCCGATGAAAGGCAGACAAATTACGAACAAAAAATACGTGGTAGAAGTTCAAAGTGAAAATGGTGGGATGTTCAACTACTACACAGAATGCATTTCAGATGAGAATAAAATGAATAAAAAACTAAAAGCCTAAAAGGTTTGTTGCAAGAGGTTCATGTCCTCCTCAAGGTGCAGTTCAAGATCTCTAGTACGAGACATATGACCTTTAATTACATGTTAAAAACAAGCAAAAAACAATGTTGTTTTCGCCATTGTTAAGACTGGTCTAAAAAAGAAATGAATTTTGTAACGATTGTCTAGATGAAAAAGTTGCTCCTATTCATAAGCTTTCCAACAGTATGTTATATGGTACATTCCGATAAATGGTTTGAAAGTTTGACGTATACCATTAGAAACACATTTTACCACATTCAAAAATATTTTTTGAACCGTCACGAGCATGAAAACTGATTAATACGGGAAAGTTGCGTGTTTTCAACAGCTTTCCATTGGTATATCATTTGCTCAATTCTGGAAACTGCTTTGGGAGTTACGAACAAAAAACAACATGTCAAAAATAGAGTGAAGTTCAAATAGACATGTCCCAGAAGTTCAACTACTTCACGCAGTGCATTTCCATTCACAATGAAGGCAGAAATCATGATATGATCATTTTCTAATTTACTTCAAAAGGCTAGGAATATCATTTGTGTATGTTCAAGTCCTCGGTCAGAGAAAGTTAAAAATATTAATGTGAGATAGGTTTATACACAAGAAATATCATTTGTGTAACACTAACGAATGGATGAGAAAATTACAAACAAAAATACGTCACAGAAGTTCAACGTGAAAACAGCAGGAAGTTCAACTACTACGCTGAATGAATTTTAGATTAAAAACTTTTAAAATCGTCTTGAGTATGAAAAAACGATCAACACGGGAAACTTGCGTGCTTACAGCAGCTTTCCATCGGTATATCACCTGCTCAATTCCGGTGAATGGATGGAGAGTTACGAGCAGTGGATGGAGACCTACGAGCAAAAAAATCACGTGAAAAACAGAGTGAAGTTCAGGTACACGCACCGAGAAGTTCAAGTTCTTCACGCGGTGCATTTTTGAAGAATCTGTTTCGCGATAAAGGTAGAACACATGATCCCACCATTTTCGAAATTACTTGAAAACGGCTAGGAATCAGAGAAAACCATCAACATGAAAAAGTTTTGCATTTTCCGTTGCTTTTCAGCGGTATATTATTTGCCCCATTCCGATAAAGTTTGTAGAAATTACGGCGAAAATACGTTTTTCACCATTTTCAAAACTGACTTAAAACCATAAAGAATTGGGAGAAACAATACACACCAAAAAGTTTCTCATTTGTTCAAGCTTTCCAACGCCATATCATTTGCTGCATTCGGACGCACGGTTAAATTTTTTTCTGGAAAATACGAACTCGGTAGGACTTGGACCATTTTCTAAATTACTCTTAAACCATTCAAAATTACAAAAAACTGTCAACATGAAAAAGTAGCGCATTTTCATAAGCTTTCCAACGCCGTATCATATGCCTCCATTGGATTAGCCGTTTAGAAATGACATCGAAAAAACGAACTCAGCTGTTCGCTTTACGAAATTTTACGTTTTTTCAAATTACTCTTTAAGCATAAGGAATTAGAGAAAACTTCAACATGTGGAAGGAGCGGTTTTGCATCAGCTTTCCAACGCCATATTATATGCCTCATTCCGATAAACTGTTTAGAAATGCGATCGAAAATACGATTCACGTTTTTTGTGCGAAGAAAAAACGGTTTTCAAAACTGCTCTTAAATCGCTTATATTTTGCCAAAAATTTAAGTTGGGTCACGATATTGGTGTCCATAGCTTTCCAACGGTATATCGCAAGCCCCATTTGGGCAATGTTGGTGGAAGTTCAACCTAGTTCATAGGGAAGTTCAACGTACTACTAGTGGGGCAGGTCAGGTTGTGATCAGAATATTATTCTGATCCCGTGATCAGAATAGTGTTTATATATATATAATCATTGCATAATTGCTTTACATAAAAATAATCTATTTAAAGAAATGTGGCCTGGCGCCGAAGTCAATGTCGATGCAGGGCGTCAGCGTGATGCAATGAAGGTGTGACAAAGCCTGAATTTGCAGGGCGGTCCGGGCTCCGGATGCGGCGTTCGCCGAACTATGTACGAAAACTGACTGAACCACCACGCGACCATTTTTAATGTGGCCGCCATTTGATAGACGTGTGTACAGATGATGGAACAAATCAGAGTAATAATTCCTTAAGAAAAATAAACCCAACAAGCAAATTTTTTTAGGATTAATAGCACCTGGTTTATTTGTTGTAGCATTCCGAAGAAAAGCGACTCCCAATATCAGGAATCGATCCACACACCCATTGCCTAATGGGCGATAAAGCGATGGCCTAGTGATGCTGGCAAAGGTTGGCTTGCCGAGGCGAAGCCCTCGGTCCAGCTAACGTGACGAAGCTGGTCGGCTAGTGACGCCAAATTCATCGGAGTATGTTGATGAAGAAATAGCCAAGTCCCCGGTCTAGCCGGGGTGACGGAGCAGGCCGGTGAGGAGTTGTTGTAGCTACCATGTCAGCTGAGGTGTTGAAGTAGTTTGGCATGATGGACATTGGCTCAAAGAAGCCACAATGCGGCCATGCCGACCCAGGTCGTAACTTGTGACGCGGCCAATGCTGATCTGATGAAGTGACCATGCGGCGATGCCGGTGTGCCTGCTTCGTGTAATCCTAGGGCGGCGATGTTGGTGATGCTTTATCCCTGGCGATTCCGAACTCTTATTCGGCTGGCCGAGGTGAGGATCCGAAGAAGTTGAGCTCGGCTAAATCAGCGACGACATGTCTAGCGCAGGTCGACAGTCGTGGAGCTATATTGCCGGACTGGTTTGACACCAGCGTGATGGCGAAGATTACCTCAGAGGAGGATTAAAATTTTATGGGTGCGTGTCAAAAACAAAGCACAACACCTTAGAAGAAAATTACTTTTAAAAAGGTTGTCAAATATCACGTTCATAAAGAAACATGAATTTGGGTCGGATCCGTATTCGCGTGGAAAACAGATCTGAAAAGTGATGCACTAATCGGAAGGTTCCCGGAGTTTGGACGGTTGGATTCAGCTGAAATTTGGAGGGGTGGTAGATATGGGAATTCCGTAGAAAATGAACGGTTGGATCTTCCAAAGGACTTCCGAGCTGGGCTCTGGAGACCACGCCCTAAACTCGTCTAGATTCCTGTCTGGATTTGACAGGGCTCCGGTATATCGTAGATTGTCAGAGATTCCTCCACCGGAACTCGACGAAATTTTCCAGGGTTGTTTTCGACTCGATTCCGCACAATTCCACCAAGCGATCGTTAAAACGACACTCGAGGAGGCGGTGGCGGCGGATACGCGTTCGCTGTCCAGAAAAACCGCATGGTCTCCTGAGGGCAATGATGACGTTGAGCCCCCGAGCTCCATGGACGATTCCTCCATGATCTTGATAGAGATCGGAGTTGGTGTTGATGAAGGCCCTCGTCCGAACATGACGATCGGAGGTAGGGCACAACCTCGGTTAAGCCAAGGTGACTAGTCGAGCCGGTGACGAAGATGTCGACGTCGCAGTCAATCTGGTGACGAGTCATCGATCCTTTTGCCGTTCACACAGCGGAACTCTCAATGAAAGCACCAATGTCGGTGTCAAAACCGGCGGATCTCGGGTAGGGGGTCCCGAACTGTGCGTCTAAGGCGGATGGTAACAGGAGGCAGAAGACACGATGTTTACCCAGGTTCGGGCCCTCTCGATGGAGGTAATATCCTACTTCCTGCTTGATTAATCTTGATGATATGAGTATTACAAGAGTTGATCTACCATGAGATCGTAGAGGCTAAACCCTGGAAGCTAGCCTATTATTATGATTGTTTTTATATCTATCGACTAGCCTGACCCTGGTTTATATAATGCACCAGAGGCCTAGGATAACAAGAGTCCTAGCCGAATACGCCGGTGGGGGAGGAGTCCTTGTCTTGACCACCAAGTCTTGTGGAATCTTCCTTGTATGCGGCGGTTGTCCGAACTGGCCCATGAGTATACGGCCATGGGGGTCCTCGGCCCAATCTAACTGTCCGGGAGACGACGTGGTGAGTACCCCTAGTCCAGGACACCGTCAGACGTGGACACCGTCATCGGAGAGGTCGCCCGAGAGGCTGCAGCCAAGGCCGACAAGATCGCCGCTGAGGAGGCCGCCAAGGACGTTGCTGAGGACGCTACTGAGGGGCCTGTCAGGGATGCCGGTGAGGCCACTTCTGACGAGGCCGGCAAGGGGCCCGTCGGGGAGGCCAGCAAGGCCCCTGCCGAGGAGGAGGTGGTTGACGACCAGCCTTCCTCCTCCACTACTTCTGGCTCGGGAAAATACCTGAAGGTGGGAGACGACTTGTTCGTCCACCTCCCATGGACAGCGAGCACTAGGGTGCCTACCGAGGGGGAGGTGTTCAACGACGAGGTGCTTGCCGCTGTCGGGCTTGAGGTCGTCGACGGACCGAGCGTCGGTGGCGGCGGTTCCCAGGAAGAGCAGCTCCTCCAGAGCATGAGCGCTAGCTTCCACAAGCTTCAGGCGCTTCACCATGCCCGCCTGGACAAGGCCAAGTCCAGGATGGCAGCGGTGGACAAGGCGGAGGCGGACCTCGAAGGGCGCATCGCCGAGACGCAGGCTTGGTTCCGCCAGGCCTATGAGGAATTCAAGGCCGCCTAGGACCAGCTGGCCAAGCGCAAGCTGGAGCTTGTCATGAAGCAGGTCGATATCAAGCAGGCCCAGGAGGCAGCGAGTCAACAAGCCGCCAAGGAGGAGGCTGCTCAGCGTCAGCACCAGGCCGTGCTGAACTCCCAGGAGGAGGTCCTCGCCGCTCGCGAGGAGAAACTGGCCACGACACTCCGCGGCAAGGACGAGGAGGTCAAGCAGCTTGTCGCGCAGCGGACCCAGGAACTGGAGCGGAGGCACGAGGAGGCCCTCAACACTCAGGCCCAGGTCCACGCCAGCAGGGTGAACGAGCTGGAGGTGGAGCGGGAAGACCTGAAGAAGCAGGTCCTGGAGCTAACGGGGGAGAGGGACGCGGCCAAAGGCACTTTGGCTGACGCGCAAGCCACGACCCTCGCCAAGGCCGAGCTGCTCCCCACGGCCAATGAGTCCATCAAGGACCTGAAGCTAAAGCTGGAGGGCCTTGAGGGGATGCTCTCTAAGGTTAGGGCCCGGGAGGAGACCCTGACCAAGAATCTAGAGAAGGAGAGGCAGCCGCGAAAGAACGACGCCGTCAGCCACGTGGATTTCGTGGCGGGCGAGAAGCTCTAGATCAACCGCCTCGCCAATGTCGCCGGCAGGATCACCACGAAGATGGCTACCATGGGGATGCCAAACGTGAGGTACGTCTTGGAGCTGAACGTGAGTCCTAATGCCAGGCTGAATCTGTTCTTCGAGGGTATTCTCAGGCCCTGGACCGGTTCCACTCCAACATGGCGGCCTCTCTGGCCGAAGAGGCCCGGAGGCTTTGCCGGGGTGCCATGACCAAGGTCCTCACCAAGATGGTGTACTGGAACCCTGATCTCGACTTCGAAGCTTCGCTGGATGACGTGGACCCCACTCCGCTTGAGGAGCGCATCGAGCCCGTCATCGGCCCCATCGACAGAGTTCGGAGGGTACAAGGCCAGCGCCGAGACTAGGCACCCCGTTTCTTATCGCCGCTGCAGGTTCATTGCCAAGACAATTTTTATCTTTAGTTAGAACCGCAGCAACAAATGATGTAATATAACCCTGCAGTACTTTCGAAACGATGCATGTTATTTTCCCGTTTGATCTCCCTTTGTATGTCCACCCTACGTTAATCGGGTAGGTTTGCCGGCGCGGAAACCCAGACGACGCGTTGAGGATGGATCCTCAATGGCCTGCCGGGTATGCTTGGTGCCGGGCAAACCACCTCACTCCTCTTGACGCGGCTGCTCAAGCTGTCAAGCGGACTTGAGAAAGAACGAGAGCGCTGCTAATCGCAGAAGGTCACCCTGCCATTCTTGACGCAGCCGCTCGAACTGTTGAACGGACTAGAAACAGAACGAGGGCGTTGCCAATGTTGGTAGGGCCCCATTGCGTGCAGGTTTTCCATACACAGGGCAAGATCGTCGAGGACAATAACCTTCTATATAAAAAGGAATTACTCAAAGTTTTGCATGACTTAGCTTTTCTGCCGCTGCGTGAGCGTTCGTCGCGTCCACCGAGGATGCCATTTGTTCAGTCGTCTTCTTTCTTGAAGTGACGACCACGATGAAGCCGTTGCTTCAACCAGACCGGATTTTCACAACAGCGCACCCCCTACCTGACACGCCAGAGATGTCGGTGGGAAACGACACCTATGGGGTCACTGGGATCCCTTCTACGGTTGGCGGGCACGGGGTTGTGCAAAGAGCGGGTCTGGCGGTCAGCACACAAATCGTTTACCCAGGTTCGGGCCACGGAGATCGCGTAAAACCCTAGTCCTGCTTTGATGTATATTTAGGTGTTCTTGTGTTCTAGAACTAGCTACCGTGTCTCCTTAGTCCGAAAGAGCCAAATCCCTCTCTAGTACGCCTCGGGCCTCCTTTTATAGACAAAAGGGGTCGCCACAGTGGCAAACAGGAGGTGGAAATGTGTACAGGGGCTGAGTTTATCCCCTGGCATCGTCGGACAAACAATTTAATGCGCTGCCGATGTGCCCCTCTTGCTTTATTGGGGACGGCAAAGAAGCTCATCCCAGCTGTCATCACCTCGCCTGGCTGAGACGCGCGTCCAAGCTGACGAGGCATTGTAGCGCCACGTTGGCTGGCTGTTGGGCTGGCGTGGTGGTGGAGCCTTCACGAAGATCTGCATGCCACCACGTAGGTGCTTGCTGAGTTGGTGTAGAGGCGTGCGCTGCCACGCAGATGCCTGCCCAGCTGGTCGAGCTGGCAGGTGTATGGGAGCGGCAGTTGAGTCTTGGCAGATGCGGGCCTGGCTGCGGCCTCATAGGCGTCCTCGGCAAGGGTCTTGCCGAGGGCCTGCCAGGGGGCTCGCTGCGGCACCGTGGTCGTCCCCGGCAAGGATCTTGCCGGGGGTCTCGTGGATTTCTTTGGCAAGGATCTCGCCAATGATCATCGTCTTCTGGCTCTCATCTGATCTTGTGTATCTATGATCTGTACAAAGATCTGCATGCCACCACGGAGGTGCCTCCCGAGCCTTGGTTCCAATATGGTTGATGGTGTTGGATCCCCTTGGGCTCAAGGGTGGCGCGCTCTGCTGGCGTCAGGCAAGTTTCCCCGGCAAGGATCTTGCCGAGGCTGTGGAAGCCACCCCGGCAAGGGTCTTGCCGGGGGAGTCCACCTCGCCCTCTTGCTCTCTTTGCGCCTCTGGTATTGGTGTTGCTTTGGTCGTCTTGTGCTCCGGCTTCCCTCCTCTGCCCTGCTTAGTGTGGTTGTGGGCGCGGCCCTGACCGCCCGTGCACAAGTAAAGGGGTGCAAAATGAGAGCCCCTAACTTTGTACACCGACACTCATCTTTTCCATGATGAAATTTTATGACTTATTCTATAAGTTGTTCCTAATGAATCCTTTGTGTATCCAAAGTCTAACCTTTACCCGATGACCATGTCAATGCTATCCCGAAGCGTGTTTGTGGCACTCTGATCATCAAAAGAGAACATTGGAAGCACAATGCTAAATGTTTCTTGATCAATTATCCAAACCCCGCTGTATGGGTAAACATCATGATTCTCCTTGCCGCATTAACTAAATGGATAAGTATTTGATGTCCTGTCATGTATATCATGCTCTCTTTGTTCTTGGGACGCATATACTCTAATAATTTTGTATAAGCACCTTTTCCTTTCCATAGGTCTGGTTAAACTAATAACAACATTTTCCTCTCCCTTGTTTTGTTTAACATTTCTTGTGATCTATATGATATAAGCAGTAATATTTCCCTGCTTATGAAAACACCTTGGTGTACAACCCTTTCAAGTATAACCTCGTTACTACTGTTGATGACGGAACTCTGTAACTCCTTATAAGTTCTTCTTCTACTATTATTTCTCACCGATTCCAATTGTTTCCCGGGTTCTGAGTTGTTAGACACACAAGGACACTGAAACTGGAATCGAGTTCGCACTTCAATTCAACAACTATTAGAAGTCTTCATTGCTTACGAGTTTGAACTCGGTCATCTCATTCCAAGCAGATTGATGACTTCATCATCGTCTTGCAAAAAAAAACTTGACCATGTTATCTATGTCCCTCATTCTCGGAACTCAATTCCAACAGTACACTAAGCTTACCTCTAGCTTTCAACATCTTGTTGGTTATCTTGTAAGATAATTTTGATTCTGAGATTGCAAACTTATCTTTGGTTCCGATAACCTTTTGCTTCATCATTCCATTTGCTTTCATGAAACATCTCGACAAAATACGCCGATATCATCGTCAACATTCTTGCCTTCCTTCTAACACAAACTTATTCATGTTATGGTGTTCTTTGCTATCCAGCTTATGCTATGTTCTCCCTTGAGGTATTACCATCTTATATGTCAAGGATGTTGTGAGAATTTCTCCACCTATTAAGAATTCTTGATATAGTAATACTTCTTGCCATCTCCGTTCATTTCTTGGTCCCCGTGTCATTCCTAACCGGAATACCAACAAATGAACCATGATGTGTGAATTTAAAACTTTTACCAACCCGATTGGTTTGAAGCTAATGGTCGATAGTTTCATTCTTGGCCTATTGGTTATTGAATCATAATTCTAACATCGATCATGCTACTTAGTCCATCCTTCAAGGTCCACGTTCTGATCAATGTTTACTTGTGGTTGTTCTCCTCAGACATACTTCATTATATACTTCGGTATGTCCAATATTGTCACCATGCTCACTTAATTGTGGAAATCCATGTTTATGAAAATCTCAATGAATTGTTGCTGAGCCCATCGGCCACATCCTCATCTTTTGCATGATGAAATTTTATGACTTATTTTATAAGTTGTTCCTAATGAATCCTTGGTGTATCTAAAGTCCGACCTTTACCCGATGACCATGTCAATGCTATCACGAAGCATGTCTGTGGCACTCCAATCATCAAAAGAGAACATTGGAAGCACAATGCTAAATGTTTCTTGATCAATTATCCAAACCCCGTTGTATGGGTAAACATCATGATTCTCCTTGCCCCATTAACTAAATGGATAAGTAATTGATGTCCTGTGATGTATATCTTGCTCTGTTTGTTCTTGGGAAGCATATACTCTAATATTTTTGTATAAGCACCTTTTCCTTTCCATTGGTCTGGTTAAACTAATAACCATATTTTCTTTCCATTGTTCTGTTTAACCTTCCTTGTGATCTATATGATATAAGCAGTAATATTTCCCTGCTTTTGAAAACACCTTGGTGTACAAGCCTGTCAAGTATAACCTCGTTACTACTATTGATGACATGTCGATAACCACCGATGGACGAGAACTTTGCCTATTGGTCCGCCTCGTCTTAACGAGCAGGAAAATGGTTCTCTTCCTCCCTCGCCCTAGGTACCAACATTGTTGCCAACATAACTGACAAACTATCCCCTGACATGCCTTGCTATCATGACCGTGCAAGATGTCAGTGACCTTCCTAGTTTTAACCCACATGATGGTCCCATTACCCACTGTTCCACAGGATCTAAACCTGACTCTCCTGTACACCCTGGCTCCGAAGTTATTCCTCACGCTTGGCCTCATATGTAAATCACGAGCCGTCTTCTTAGAGATGATCTACTTTGGTATCAAACGCAACACTTATTTTCGTTGCCCTGTACCCCTTTCACCTTCTGATTGGGCATCGAACGATTTCCTGCACACTTGAAACTTCTCATGGTACCTTCTTACTTTGCTCTTGATATTTTTTTGAGTAAAAATTCGAGAGTTACATTCCGCCACTTTCCCTGATGTTATCCGCTAGATAAGCAACCTTGTAGAGGTCTGTTCTTCCAAAATTACCCCTTATCCTTTTCGTAAGTACGATGAAGACCCCGAAGAAAGGATGACAACTTCATCATGAGGACTTGAAGTCGAGAAATGAAGACATCAACGAAAGGGGTCAACCTCTTTAGGAAGAGTAACCAAGATAGAGAAGACTCGTTAGAATTTAGTAACCAATCCTTCCCCTCAATTCTACCTCTTAAATCTCAGGACGAGATTTCTTGTAGTGGAGGATATTTGTAACACCCCGAGGCTCATGTTACAGTAACCACACCCTAATGATGCCATGTCATGACCATTTTACTAATCCAATTACCACTTGATCAAAATTCAAGTCAAACTCAAGTTTAAAATAAAGTAAAAATAATATTTTTTCAAACAAAAAAAGTTCATAATATTGAAAATATTCATTAACTAATTTTCATGAGGAAACAAACCTTATTTAAGTTAATAAGATGCCCTTAACCTATTTAAAATAGGGCTAGCAACATTAAACATACAAATTCAATTTTGAAGCTAAATTTGAACAACTCCCTTTTGGCCCCGAACTTATTGTGCAACCTTGTAATGGTGTCTAATATTATATGCAAAATCTAATAAGTAACAACTATATTTTGGTTCAAAAATAAAATGCAAAGCACTAACTAAAATAGGAAACAGTAAAAAAGAAAGGGCCTGTCCTACTGGCACCTTGGCCCACCTTGCATTAATGGTCGGCCCAACCCAACCGAATCATCTCCCTCCTCTCTACAAGAGGTGGGGAGGTCGTGGCGGCCATCTGTAGGCCATGCCGTGCCATGCCTTGCGTGGTCGCCATCCGACACACCACCAGCACCCTACAGAACACCGTTGGACCCCCTCCGTCGAACCCTATTTGTTTTCCCCCTCTTCCTCTTCTCCCTTGCTCTGGATCGAGCTATTAGCCACGTATAGGAGCACGCCGCCGAGAACAACCATGGCCAGCGATGCCCATTCACCGTACGCTGGTGTCTAGAAGGACCGCCGTCATTGTCTATGTTAGTTTCAGGGCCAGATCGAGCCGGGGAGCTGCCCCATCGTCGCCACCGTCCTCATCTTCACCGTTGGTCGCCGAAGCTTGTCGCCATCGATTTGCCATCATCAGCGCCTCCCCGAGCCCACCGACCCGCACTACCGGATCTTCGTGAGCCCCTCCTCCAATTCCCCTTTTTCTCGCACATGCCTACTATCGCCCGGGGTCGCCCCGGCTCATCCGCGTGTGTGTGCGCGTCCGCGTACTTCTACGCAGCAGCTGCCTCCCCACGGCCTCGTCCCTGGCCGCGCCCCCCTGCACCGCCCCGCCGCGCAGCCTCGCCTGCTGCCGCAACTACTTTCCCGTGGCACCCACTCCTGTGCCTTCTGTTGCTGCCTTGCTGTTCTGCCACTACACTGCTCTGCTTGCTACTGCTGCCGCTGCATACTGCTGCTGCTTAAGCTGATGCCGCTATGTACTGCTACTGCTGTGTGCTGCTGATTACTCTTGCCGCTGCTTGCTCCTGATTACTTGTGATACCCATGATGCGGCTATATCTCCCACGTGTCGGAACATGACTTAGAGGCATAACCGCATTGTAGGCATGTCGCAAGAGGGGTAATCTTTACACATCCCATGTACTAAATAAGAAAGAGGTACAGAGTTGGCTTACAATCGCCACTTCACACAATACATAAATATAGCATTACATCAACCAGATACAATCAAGGTCCATCTACGAAACCAAAATAAAAGAGGACTACCCCTAATGCAAAAGATCCACAATCGCCCCGACTGGGCTCCACTACTGATCAACTGGAAACGAAAACAACACAACGAACACGATCTTCATCGAGCTCCTCCTTGAGCTCCGTTGCGTCACCTGCATAGTATCATCGGCACCTGCAAACTGGTTTTGGAAGTAAACTGTGAGTCATGGGGACTCAGCAATCTTGCACCCTCGCGATCAAGACTATTTTAGCTTATGGGTAGGAAAAGGTATGTGAGGTGGAGCTGCAGCAAGAACTAGCATATATGGTGGCTAACATACGCAAATGAGAGCTAGAAGAGAAGGCAAAGCACGGTCGAAAATCTATGATCAAGAAGTGATCCTAGACTACCGTTCAAGCATAACTCCAACACCGTGTTCACTTCCCGGACCCCGCCGAGAAGAGACCATCACGGCTACACACGCGGTTGATGCATTTTAGTTAAGTTAAGTGTCAAGTTCTCTACAACCAGACATTAACAAATTCCCATCTGCCCATAACCGCGGGCACGGCTTTCGAAAGTTCAAAACCCTGCAGGGGTGTCCCAACTTAGCCCATCACAAGCTCTCACGGTCAACGAAGGATATTCCTTCTCCCAGGAAGACCCGATCAGGCTTGGAATCCTGGTTACAAGACATTTCGACAATGGTAAAACAAGACCAGCAAAGCCACCCGAATGTGCCTACAAATCCTGATAGGAGCTGCACATATCTCATTCTCAGGGCACACCGGATTGTCCAAGGTTCCGGTAGGCCAGCCCAGAGTTGCCCCTGGTGGCCACCGGCAGCTGACAGGTTGGACCAACACTCAGAGGAACACTGGCCCGGGGGGGGGTTAAAATAAAGATGACCCTCGGGGTCCGGAAACCCAAGGGAAAAGAAAAAGGCTAGGTGGCAAATGGTAAAACCAAGGTTGGGCCTTGCTGGAGGAGTTTTATTCAAGGCGAACTGTCAAGGGGTTCCCATTATAACACAGCCGCGTAAGGAACGCAAAATCAAGGAACATAACAACGGTATGACGGAAACTAGGGCAGCAAGAGTGGAACAAAACACCAGGCATAAGGCCAAGCCTTTCACCCTTTACCAAGTGTATAGATGCATTAATTAAATAATAGATATTGTGATATCCCAACAATAACCATGTTCCAACATGGAACAAACTCCAATCTTCATCCGCAACTAGCAACGCAATAAGAGGGGCTGAGCAAAGTGGTAACATAGCCAAACAACGGTTTGCTAGGACAAGGTGGGTTAGAGGCTTGACTTAGCAATATGGGAGGCATGATATAGCAAGTGGTAGGTATCGTAGCATAGGCATAGCAATAGAGCGAGCAACTAGCAAGCAAAGATCGAAGTAATTTCGAGGGTATGGTCATCTTGCCGGCAAAGATCTTCGAGAAGACGAAATCTTGATCCTCGAAAACGTACTCAACGGGTCCTCGATCACGTACTCGTCTCCCGGCTCTACCCAAAGCAAGAACACTAGCAAAGGGAACAACATCAACCACGGTGCAATGCGCAAGCAGCATGATTTAAAACATGGCATGATATGCGGGATGTGATATGCAATGCATATGCGTGTTCCGGAAGGAAAAGATTGAACCAGGCCTCAACTTGGCAAACCTAGAGTGCCGCTGGAAAGATGAGTTGATTTCGGTTGAAATCGATATAAAGATCACCGGAGTCGGATGCACGGTTTGCAAATGGCAAGCAAAACAATAATGGCACTATTCTGCGATTAACAGCACGATGCCATCTAGAATGCAACAAGAAACTAAGCTACTACACTCCAACATAGCAACAAAGCACATGGCAGTGATCCACTCAAGATTCTTCACAAAAGATGAACACTGAGATATGGCTAAGTCACACAATAGCGGGTTCAAACAAGCATGGCAAAAGTGCAAAAGATATCAGGTTCACAGACTTAGTGAAAATAACAACATGTCAAGATTTAACATCAGGAAGCAATGTTTAGAGCAAGTTAACAACATGCTACAGGAACATATCATAGCAAAGCAAGGCATGGCATGAAACTACTCAAAGCATATAAGAAAAGTCCTTTACTGACCATAAGCCAAAAAGGATCAGAAGACACAATGGCACCCACGTAAACATAGCAAGTTTCGTTAACAGATACAGACATAGCAGAAAACTGGGCATGGCATAAACAGAGTTACGTAGGCATGTTCGCGAGCTCGATGCACTCAACACAAGGCATTGCATGACAAACTAAGAATACACCCAGTAAGAAGACATGATGAAGTAGCTAACCATGGCAAGAACAATCTCATAGCATGCATGGATCAACTACAACAACCTCGGCAAAATTGATTAACACGTAAACAATCTGCCAGGAACATTTTATAGCAAACGTAGAGCAAGATTGAGTCATGCTAGGGTACTCCATAATTGCAAAACAAAGGCATTGATGGATAGAGCATAACAATATCTCAAAATCATCCTTACTGAACATGCTCAAAAGTGGCATGGATCACTCTGTAGCAACAAGAATACATCGCATAAAAATAACATCAGGGAAATGACTTGGAAGAATTCTAAGTCCCTGAAATCAGCAACATCACGAGAGCTACTTTGCATGCTTGTGCTAGTCAACACAAAGATCACAAAAATTACATGGCATACACCCCTGTAAAGATGGCATGGCATAGAACAAAACACATGTAGATCTCATGACCATATGCAGCACACATTAATCATGGCAAAAATGACAAATGTCCAAGATCTGTTAAGAATCAGCACCTAACATTACATAGCACTCTTACAACAGAATTTAGGGCATCAAGATGAACTCAAACGAGAATGGTGCAATGGAATGAAATGAATAGGACATCGAGACGAACAATTTGATATATCATGCACGCAAAACGGAGTTACAGGTCAGAAGTTATGATGCGATGAACAGGGCTCCAGAATGTGAGATTTTCAGGACTTAGCACAAAAACTACCTTCGAGATCTAGGGTTCATCAATGGAACGCGAAACGAGGCGCGGTCAGGGCTTCGCCGGGGAAGCTGCCGGAGAGGAGGGAGTTGCCAGCGAGGTTCGGGGTGCCGGATCCGGTGACGAGGTCGCCGGATCTGGGCGGCGCCGGCCCAGACCGGACGGAGGCGAGGCAGGGCGACGTCGGGGGACGTGGAGGCGGTGGGGTGCTTGTGCCGGCGATGAGGGCGCGGGTCGCCGGCGGGCGGCCAGCGCCGACGAGGTGGCGTCCGGCGGCGTGCGATGGAGCGCGGCAGGCCAGGAGCCGGGCAGCGACGGGATGGGCTCTCCGGGCCCGGCGGGCCTGGCGAAGTGGGGAGGCCGGACGGGACGCGTGGCGGCGCACGAGTGGCTTGGGGTGGCGCCACGATGACGTGTCAGCCCCGGATTGGTCTGGGCGACGTGGCCGCGGGGCGGCGGACGCGTCCGGCGGTGGAGTGGACATGTTCGGTGGCGCGCGGAGGAGGAGGTTAGGGTTTCATCTGCGTGAAAAATCCGGGAGGCACACATATATATAGGTAGAGGGAGGTAGGAATGTCCAAATGGAGTGCGGTTTTCGGCCACGCGATCATGATCGAACGTCCGAGAGGATGGAGGAGGTTTAGATGGGTTTTGGGCCACATTGGAGATGTGTTGGGCTGCAACACACATGGGCCCTTTACGGTTCCTCGGTTAACAGTTGGAGTATCAAACGAAGTCCAAATGGCATGAAACATGACAGGCGGTCTACCGGTAGTGTACCAAGGCTGCTTGGCAAATCTCGGTCCAATCCGAGAACGTTTAACACCTGCACACGAAAATAGGCAAAAGGGAGCACCGGAGGACTTAGGAGCGCCGGATTGCAAAACGGACAACAGGGAAAATGCTCGGATGCATGAGACGAACATGTATGCAAATGCGATGCACATGATGACATGATATGAAATGCATGACACGCAAACACATGACATGGCAATAACAGAGAATAATTGGAAGACACCCGGCGCAATGTTCTCGGGGCGTTACAATGCTCCACCACTATGAGTGGATCTCATCCCGAGATCTAGAATGGCACCGGAGGGAAAACGGAAGAGAAAGAGAAGAGGTAAAACTAAGTTGCTTCTTCGACAAATGAGTGAAAATAAAGAACCCTGAAAAGTTTGAACAAATTGAAAGAAAGAACACAATGGGGTGAACGAAGTTGAAAACACTCCGTTAGAAAAGAGGAACAAGAAAGAACAAATTCTTATAGCACTCCGGTTCAAAAGAGATGCAAGACTTGATAGGATGAAAAGCACTTGAGCAAAGGGGCACAATACTCTGGTTAAATGGGTAAGCACGAAAAGAACACCATCCGAGATGATGAGAGAAAAGAGCAACATCACAACGCCTCCAGAAGAAATGAGAGGATGGAATGGAATGAATGGAGGAGAAAACGATATCTTCAACCTCAAATGATCTTGAAAATCATCTTTAGGGGAAAGTTCGAGCGGAGTTGTTGGAAAACCAACAACAAAAAGAACAAGGTTGTAGTGAGATTATGGAGAATATTTCAAAACTATGAGGTGAAATTCTGCCACTAATGGAAACAATAGATTGGATTGATATGAACAAGAAGACGAGAAATTTATTTCACCGGGAGGATAGATGAAGAACTTAGGTCATTTATGAGCGCCATAAATAGCAACAATCCTTAGGAAAGGCTTTAGGTGAAACATGACACAAGATAACTCCAACGAAGAGGTTGATGGATTTAAAATACCTCATTCTTAACAACATGTGAATCATGAACAATGAATTCAAATTACCAAGAATGACATAATACCACCTCCAATGATACCGTAGAAAGAATTGCACTCCGGATTGCAAGATGACGAATGCTTGAGCTCCACTGAAATGAATCTTGATGAACACTTTGAGAAGGAATTTAAGTCCCTGATGAACCAACATGTAGAGCCTACATGAAGAACTCCGGTAACAAAAGGATAACGAAAAGAAAGAGAAGTTGAAAACACAAGGTGAAACCTTGTAATGATTTAGATGGATCTCCGTGATAATTAGAGCTTGGAACTCCGAGAAAGAAAAGTTGACACAAATGCAACCGAGAATTTGATGAACCTCCGGAATAAGGAATTGAATTCACTCGATTAAACAAGAATAAGAATTACATTATGCTTATCCCTCACCAATTAAATAGAAGACAAACAATGGATATGGCACACTACTTATTCTCGTAGAAAAAGATTAAGATAGATATAGCGCCAACTTGAGAAGGTCTTCAATGATTCACCGGTAGGATTGGAACAACGAATAAATTGAAATGATAACGAAGTTAGAGAAAATCGTGAATGAACCACCGTAAGAATTGAAAAACGAACGAAGAAAACAAAGGAAAACACTGAGAAGAATTTGAGAATGAATGAAGATACTTGAGGGAATTTAGATACAAGAGAACGAAGAGATCATGAACTGATTAGAGGATACTTGAATGATGCACCGGTAAGATTTGGGGGAACGAGAGCTGAAAGATGAGAATGAATAATTCTGAGATGATGGGCTCCGGAGAATCAAACTGGAAAGACTCTTCTCCGGATGGGTGAAAAGAATTTTCACAACCAAAACAATTATGAGAGGATGGCATCAAGCTTGAACTGAGAATCTTTGAAAGAACGAATATGATTGCAGAGAAACTCTTCTTCGGTCTTCAAATGTTGATAATGACGATGAGAAGCACCACCAAGAATTGTTAAGGCACTCCGGAATGAATAATAGAAAAGGTTGAGCCAATGATGAAAAGAATTTGGAAGATCTTGAAGAAAGACATTTGACTGATGATAACTCATTCTTACGTCAAACTTTGAAAGATTTGAGAATAGCTCCGAGAAAATAGAAGAGTTAGGTAAGATCCTGGGAAAAGACCTGTGGGTTAGGGCCCACTAAAAGATACACCGTTGAACGATTACTTGAAAGATATTGCACCGGTTGATTTAAATGGCTTGAAAGAGATAACAACCTCAAAATAGCTGAACGAATTGAGAATGGAAACGAATCTTCTGAGAAAACTCCATCTCTCCGGAACAAATGAATAGAGAGAGGTGAACAATTAAGAGGTGCACTGGCATGAGAAAACATTTGAAACGAGGAAAAAGATATGATCGGTAAAGTTTAAATTGAATCCACCGGAGAAGAAAATGAGTGAAGAGTGACGAACTTGAAGGTCTGTTAGAATCTTCCTGAGAATCACCAGATAAGAACATTGAAAAAAGAACGAAGAAACTTCACATCCATAAGATGGATACTTGATAAAGAAATCCGAGTCCTTGAAGAAACAAGGGTGCGAGGGCGGGAAAAAAACAAAAGCAACTTGGGACGGACGAAGCAAACACCGTTGGAAAGAATTGAGAATTGATCTCGTGAATGTAGGAATGATAGGATCCACTTGAAGAGAAGCACATCGGTTGACAAGGATTGACATGACAAACTCGATGATCGAGAAAGATTGGTATTCACATAGGAACATGAGAACACCACTTAGGGACAGTATGGAATCCACATTTGACTTCGAAGCAACTCGAATACCACAATCAAAACAAAACAAGGATTGGCATGCAGAATAAGCCGGAAACAAATATATGATTTTGTCCAAATTTTCGTGATGGGGCCCACACGGGCTCGATCGTACAACACCATCATGTACAAGGCAGTGCACATGACATATGAAGCATTCCCGAGTCAGCATAGCCAAGGACTCTTTAAGACACAACAAGACCACTGTAAAACCAACCGTGGATAGGCGGACCACTAGACGTCGCACCCCAATCTCATATCATGCATCTGTTGGAAAGATATCCTAGGAGCTACTTGAATTCCCACTTATAAACTCCAAAAACTTTCCGGTTATGCAATCAGGTGTTGGGGATACAAGGGAAGCATAATATCTCATCCAAAACTAGCAAATCCTACATCCAACTGTATCCATCCTTTAACACATAACCAAGAAACCTTCGTAAAATATTTACCTCAACCTTCGAAAAGCATCCGTTATACGAGTTATGGCAATACTCCCGAACTCCCGCCCCAGTACTGGGTGGCGTCGAGGTTATCTCACCAACAACTACATAAAAGAGATTTTCAATGTCAGCGGAACTCAGGTATTCCAGAACTGCAACGATAAAATTGTGACGACAACACCTCGGAGCTCAACTCCCCAGGACACTACCACAACCCCTAAATGTCAAGATGCACCAAGAACAATGTTCTCGTCACAAAACTATCTGAACGATTCCAAGATAACTGTGTGATCCTAAATTTTTTTAGTGAAATTTGAGAAGAGAAGAGTCAAAACTCTACATCAGGATGCCTCAGCAGTGCGACGAAGGGACTGAGGAGTAAAAAGAATCCTACAGTCCGATATATATAATCCTAAAAGACTCCAAAACATTTTTCTAGACTCAACAACGCCAACGATTCGATCAAGCAGGGGGCTCCTAAGTCGGGGAAGGCTCTGATTACCAACTTGTGATACCCACGATGCGGCTATATCTCCCATGTGTCGGAGCACGACTTAGATGCATAACCGCATTGTAGGCATGTCGCAAGAGGGGTAATCTTTACACATCCCATGTACTGAATAAGAAAGAGGTACAAAGTTAGCTTACAATCGCCACTTCACATAATACATAAATATAGCATTACATCAACCAGATACAACCAAGGTCCATCTACGGAACAAAAATAAAAGAAGACTACCCCTAATGCAAAAGATCCCCGATCGCCCCGACTGGGCTCCATTACTGATCAACTGGAAACGAAAACAACACAACAAACACGATCTTCATCGAGCTCCTCCTTGAGCTCGGTTGCGTCACCTACACGGTATCATCGGCACCTGCAAACTGGTTTTGGAAGTAAACTGTGAGTCACGGGGACTCAGCAATCTCGCACCCTCGCGATCAAGACTATATAAGCTTATGGGTAGGAAAAGGTATGTGAGGTGGAGCTGCAGCAAGCACTAGCATATATGGTGGCTAACATACGCAAATGAGAGCGAGAAGAGAAGGCAAATCACGGTCGAAAATCTATGATCAATAAGTGATCCTAGACTATCGTTCAAGCATAACTCCAATACTGTGTTCACTTCCCGGTCCCCGTCGAGAAGAGACCACCACGGCTACTCACGCGATTGATGCATTTTAATTAAGTTAAGTGTCAAGTTCTCTACAACCAGACATTAACAAATTCCCATCTGCCCATAACCGCCGGCACGGCTTTCGAAAGTTCAAAACCCTGCAGGGGTGTCCCAACTTAGCCCATCACAAGCTCTCACGGTCAACGAAGGATATTCCTTCTCCCAGGAAGACCCGATCAGGCTCGGAATCCCGGTTACAAGACATTTCGACAATGGTAAAACAAGACCAGCAAAGCCACCCGAATGTCCCGACAAATCCCGATAGGAGCTGCACATATCTCGTTCTCAGGGCACACCGGATTGTCCAAGGTTCCGGTAGGCCAGCCCAGAGTTGCCCCTGGTGGCCACCGGTAGCTGACAGGTTGGACCAACACTCAGAGGAGCACTGGCAAGGGGGGGTTAAAATAAAGATGACCCTCGGGCTCCGGAAACCCAAGGGAAAAGAAAAAGGCTAGGTGGCAAATGGTAAAACCAAGGTTGGGCCTTGTTGGAGGAGTTTTATTCAAGGCGAACTGTCAAGGGGTTCCCATTATAACCCAACCATGTAAGGAATGCAAAATCAAGGAACATAACACCGGTATGATGGAAACTAGGGCGGCAAGAGTTGAACAAAACACCAGGCATAAGGCCGAGCCTTCCACCCTTTACTAAGTGTATAGATGCATTAATTAAATAAGAGATATTGTGATATCCCAACAATAACCATGTTCCAACATGGAACAAACTCCAATCTTCACCTGCAACTAGAGGGGCTGAGCAAAGCGGTAACATAGCCAAACAACGGTTTGCTAGGACAAGGTGGGGAGGCTTGGCTTAGCAATATGGGAGGCATGATATAGCAAGTGGTAGGTATCGCAGCATAGGCATAGCTAGAGCGAGCAACTAGCAAGCAAAGATCGAAGTGATTTCGAGGGTATGGTCATCTTGCCTGCAAAGATCTTCGAGAAGATGAAAGCTTGATCCTCGAAAACGTACTCAACGGGTCCTTGATCACGTACTCATCTCCTGGCTCTACCCAAAGCAAGAACACAAGCAAAGGGAACAACAATCAACCACGGTGCAATGCGCAAGCAACATGATGCAAACCATGGCATGATATGCGGGATGTGATATGCAATGCATATGCGTGTTCCGGAAGGAAAAGATTGAACCAGGCCTCAACTTGGCAAACCAAGAGTCCCACTGGAAATATGAGTTGATTTCGGTCGAAATCGATATAAAGATCACCAGAATCAGATGCACGGTTTGCAAATGGCAAGTAAAACAATAATGGCACTATTCTGCGATTAACAGCACGATGCCATCTAGAATGCAATAAGAAGCTAAGCTACTGCACTCCAACATAGCAACAAAGCACATGGCAGTGATCCACTTAAGTTTCTTGACAAAAGATGAACACTGAGCTACGGCTAAATCACACAATAGCAGGTTCAAACAAGCATGGCAAAATGCAAAAGATATTAGGTTCACGGACTTGGTGAAAATAACATGTCAGGATTTAACATCAGGAAGCAATGTTTAGAGCAAGTTAACAACATGCTACAGGAACATATCATGGCAAAGCAAGGCATGGCATGAAACTACTCAAAGAATATAACAAAAGTCCTTTACTGACCATAAGCCAAAAAGGATCACAAAATAAAATGGCACCCATGTAAACATAGCAAGTTTCGTTAACAGATACAGACTTTGCAGAAAACTTGGCATGTCATAAACAGAGTTACGTAGGCATGTTCGCGAGCTCGATGCACTCAATACAAGGCATTGCAGGACAAACTAAGAATACACCCAGCAAGAAGACATGATGAAGTAGCTAACCATGGCAAGAACAATCTCATAGCATGCATGGATCAACTACAACAACCTCGGCAAAATTGATTAACACGTAAACAATCTGCCAGGAACATTTTATAGCAAAAGTAGAGCAAGATTGAGCCATTCTAGGGTACTCCATAATTGCAAACAAAGACATGGATGGATAGAGCATAACAATATCTCAAAATCATCCTTACTGAACATGCTCAAAAGAGGCATGGATCATCTGTAGCAAAAAGAATATATGGCATAAAAATAACATCAGGCAAATGACTTAGAAGAATTCTAAGTCCCTGAAATCAGCAACATCACGAGAGCTACTTTGCATGCTTGTGCTAGTCACCACAAAGATCACAAAAATACATGGCATACACCCCTGTAAAGATGGCATAGTATATAACAAAACACATGTAGAGCTCATGACCATATGCAGCACACATTAATCATGGAAAAAATGACAAATGTCCAAGATCTATGAAGAATCAGCACCTAAGATTACATAGCACTCTTACAACAGCATTTAGGGCATCAATATGAACTCGAACGAGCATGGTGCAATGGAATGAAATTAAGAGGACATCGATACAAACAATTTGATATATCATGCACGCAACACGGAGTTATGGGTGAGAAGTTATGATGCGATGAACAGGGCTCCAGAATGTGAGATTTTAAGGACTTAGCAGAAAAACTACCTTCGAGATTTAGGGTTCATCCGTGGCACTCAAACCGAGGCACGGCCGGAGCTTCACCGGGGAAGCTGCCGGAGAGGAGGGAGTTGCCGACGAGGTTCGGGGCACCGGATCCGTTGGCGAGGTCGCCGGATCTAGGCGGCGCCAGCCCAGACCGGATGGAGGCGAGGCAGGGCGGCGGGGTGCTTGCACCGGCGACGAGGGCGCGGGTCACCGGAGGGCGGCGGCGTGCGGCCACCAGTGCCGGCAAGGTGGCGTGCGGCTGCGAACGCCGGTGAAGGGCGGTGTGCGCTCGGCTGTGGGAGGCCGGGAGCCGGGCGGCGACAGGATGGGCTCCGTGGGCCCGATGGGGAGGCCGGACGGGACGCGTGGCGGCGCGCGAGTGGCTCGGGGCGGCGGCGCGATGACATGTCGGCCCCGGATTGGTCCGGGCGACGTGGCTGCGGGGTGACAGACGTGTCTGGTGGCGGAGTGGACATGACCGGTGGCGCGCGGATGAGGAGGTTAGGGTTTCATCTGCGCGAAAAATCCGGGAGGCACACACATATATAGGTATAGGGAGGTAGGAATGTCCAAATGGAGTGTGGTTTTCGGCCACGCGATCGTGATCGAATGACCGAGAGGATGGAGGAGGTTCAGATGGGTTTTGGGCCACTTTGGAGAGGTGTTGGGCTGCAACACACATGAAGCCTTTATGGTTCCTCGGTTAACCGTTGGAGTATCAACCGAAGTCCAAATGGCACGAAACTTGACAGGCGGTCTACCGGTAGTATACCAGGGCCGCTTGGCAAATCTCGGTCCAATCCGAGAACGTTTAACACCCGCACACGAAAAGAGGCAAAAGGGAGCGCCGGAGGACGTAGGAGCGCCGGATTGCAAAACGGACAACGAGGAAAATGCTCGGATGCATGAGACGAACATCTATGCAAATGCGATGCACATGATGCCATGATATGAAATGCATGACACGCAAACACATGACAAGGCAACAACAACGAATAACTGGAAGACACCTGGTGTAACGTTCTCGGGGCGTTACATTACTGCTGCCGCTGCTTGCTATTAGTTGCAACTGCTCGCTTGCTACTATTGCCTTCTGCTGCTGCAGCTCTTGGCCAGGGCCCCCGTACATGGCCGTGCGTATGGCCGGCTGGGCTAATGCCTGGCCCTTGTTTAATTAGTCTAGGTTTAGCTTAGTAGTAGTTTAGTGCTAATTTAGCCTATGTATAGATGATATGTGGGTCCTATTTAATTAGGTTAGTTTTATTTGTTTGTTTAGGTACAGCCTATGCCATGTGGGCCACACCTTCTCTTTTTGACTAGTTAATTTGACTTGGTCAATTCGGATTAAATCAAATGCAAGAAAAATTCAGAAATCACAGAAATTATTTAAATCTTTGAAAATTAATATAAATTAATCTATAACTCGGATGAAAATACTTTATACATGAAAGTTGCTCAGAAAAATATGACGGATCTGGATATGCACTGCGTTCGTCTGTCACGTGCCTCTAGCATGATGAACATGGAACCTTTTCCCCTCTTTCATCTATCTGTAAAATGTCAAACTTCGGGAAAACATTCCCGGATGTTTTCCCCTTCGCCTGTATCGAGTAGTGAGGGAGTCCTGGATAAGGGGGGGTCCTCGGGTGTCTGGGCTATGCAACATGGGGCGGACTAATGGGCTGCGAAGATACAAGATAGAAGACTTTCCCCTGTGTCCGGATGGGACTCTCCTTTGCGTGGATGGCAAGCTTGGCGTCCGGATATGAAGATTCCTTCCTCTATAAACTAGATCCGTACAACCCTAGGCCCCTCCGGTGTCTTTATAAACCGGAAGATTTAGTCTGTAGAGGCAATCATAATCATACAGGCTAGACATCTAGGGTTTAGCCATTACGATCTCGTGGTAGATCAACTCTTGTAACCCCTATACTCATCAAAGTCAATCAAGCAGGACGTAGGGTTTTACCTCCATCAAGAGCGCTCGAACCTGGGTAAACATTGTATCCCCTGCCTCCTGTTACCCTCGATCCTTAGACGCAGAGTTCAGGACCCCCTACCCAAGATCTGCCGGTTTTGACACTAACATTGGTGCTTTCATTGAGAGTTCCGCTATGTCATCGTCGAAAGGCTCGATGGCTCCATCGATCATCTACAACAATGCTACTGGGAAGGAGATTTTTCTCCCCTGCCAGATCTTCGTATTCGGCGGCTTCGCACTACGCAAGAACTCGGTTGGCCACCTGGAGCAGATAGACATCTACGCCCCTGGTGACTAGATCAGTTTTCGAAATCTGAACTACGTAGCTAATTTCTGAGGAGACTTGATCTTCCAAGGGTACGCGGCTCCAACCACCTCTCCGGCCTTAGATCCGGAGCGCGTCACCAGGTCCAAAGACAGGAGTCTAGAGCCCGCCGGACTCTCTGCGGCTATAGAGCTCCACATTGGAGAACCGGAGAGGATAGCACCACCGGCAGTCATCACAAAGCAGGACTCTTCTCCGGACACTAGCTCCGAACCCTCAAAGTCCGCGTCATGCAAGCTCAGCCAGGGAACTTCGGTCCCCGTCCAAACCTCGCTCTTAAATGAGACTCTGGACTTAATGTGATCCCTCGCCATCACAAGGGAACCGCTTCCGAATAGCGCCTAGCCCGGACTAGGGGCTGAAAATAGGGAATTTTACTTCCTACCCACCACCCGAAGACATCGACGGTATGGATGATGATGTCAGAGAGGAGGAGGACCAAAACCCGCCGTTCAATGGACGCTGGACGGCCACTTCCTCATACGACATGTACATGGTGGATACACCTAAAAAAGGCAACGACGATGATGAAAAGGACCCAGTCGAGGATGAACCTCCTATGATAACACCAAAGCACCGACCTCAGCGGCACTGCTCTGAATCGCGTCGTGGAAAAGACAGCAATACCGGCACCGGAGACGATGACACTCCGGAGAACGCCGAAGACCAAGAAGACCCCCATCGAACCAACATCCGAGCAGGATGATTGGGAGGACGGGAAAATTGACCCTGATGATCAAGTAGGGAACGAAGACTCGGAGGATAGCAACTGAAAGATCGTGAATGTCACCTTGAGGGGGGGGTGAATAGGCGATTTAAAATAATTATGGTTTAGGCTTGAACAAATGTGGAATAAACCTAGAGGTTAATTTGTCAAGCACAAAACCTACAAAACCTAGGCTCACCTATGTGCATAAAACAACTTATACTAAGCAAGATAAACAACTATGTGATGGCAAGATATATGACAAGAAACAATATGGCTATCACAAAGTAAAGTGCATAAGTAAAGGGCTCGGGTAAGAGATAACCGAGGCACGCGGATGCGATAATGTATCCCGAAGTTCACACCCTTGCGGATGCTAATCTCTGTTTTGAGTGGTGTGGAGGCACAATGCTCCCCAAGAAGACACTAGGGCCACCGTAATCTCCTTACGCCGTCGCACAATGCAAGATGCCGTGATTCCACTAAGGGACCCTTGAGGGCGGTCACCGAACCCGTACAAATGGCGACCCATGGGGGTGGTCACCGAACCCATACACTTTGGCAACCCTTGGGGGTGGTCACCGGTACCAGTGAAATTGCTCGGGGCGATCTCCACAACCTAATTGGAGGCCCCGACGCTTGCCCGGAGCTTTACACCACAATGATTGAGCTTCGAACACCACCAACCGTCTAGGGCCCCCAAGCACCTAAGAGGAACAAGATCAAGGGTACCAAGCACCCCAGAGTAATAAGCTTGTCAACTTGTAACTTCCACGTATCATGTGGAGAACTCAAACCGATGCACCAAATGCAATGGCAAGGGCACACGGAGTTCCCAAGTCCTTCTCTCTCAAATCCCACCGAAGCAACTAATGCTATGGAGGAAAATGAGAGGAAGAACAAGAAGGAGAACACCAAGAACTCCAAGATCTAAATCCAATGGGTTCCCCTCACATAGACGAGAAAGTGATTGGTCGAAAAGTGGATCGAGATCTCCTCTCTCTCTTATCCCTCAAAAACTAGCAAGAATCCATGGAGGGATTGAGAGTTAGGAAGCTCAAAGAAGGTCAACAATGGGAGAAGAACACGAGCTCAAAGGATAAAGTCCAATGGAGAAGAAGACCCCCTTTTATAGGAGGGGGAGAATCCAACCGTGATCCTCACAGCCCACACCGAGCGGTACTACCACTCCAAGGAGCGTACTACTGCTAGGGAGGTAGTAGCCAAAAGAAACACTACTCCAATGGGGCAATAGAGCGGTACTACTGCCGGAGCGGTACTACCGCCTGCCCTTGCGGTACTACCGCAAGGGTAGTATCCAACGGCTACACAGGTGCAGCAGACGGCAGTATACACAGTGGGGTAGCGCTACTACTGCTGGGATAGCGGTACTACCGTGAACCCATGGAAGTAAAAAATTACTACCGCACCTACATCAGCTGGAGCTAGCTTCGAGTAGAAAGTCGTCACGGTACTACCACTCATAGGGAGCGGTACTACCACATAGGAGCGGAATTAAAAAATTACTTCCACGCCTACTTCCGTGCGAGACAGCGTTCTGGCTAGAGGCAGCGATACTACTGCTCACCAGGAGCGGTACTACCGTTGGACCCTGCGGTACTACCACTCCCTTGAGCAGTACTACCGCACGCCACAGAGGCTTTAGCACTTGGCTTCCTTCATATCGCAGCTAAAGACAACAGAAGGAAACAATAAAACCAGAACTGCCATAACTTCTGCAAATGAGCTCTGAATTGAGTAAACTCAAGCTTGTTGGAAATAGTAAGAAGAGGCAGGGGAGGCATGCCCACCAAATAGAGGAGTGAGACCTCCAACACAGAGGAACCGGCATAACCTCCAACATCGAAAACATCATAGAAGATGCATGTGAACTCCGTTTTCGATGAACTCGAGCTTGTCATCAAGATGACCAAAAGTTCTAAGACTCACAAAGAAAACCAAACAAGAACCAAGAAAGATTATTCAAGGATGCAATGGTTTGAGATCTCTACGAATGATACGATCAAGCTACTCATCGAGAGCCGCGCGCTGCCACGTAGATGCCTGCCCACCTAGTCGAGCAGGCAGCTGTATGGGAGCGGCGGTTGAGTCTTGGCAGACGTGGGCCAGGCTGTGGCCCCACAGGCGTCCTCAGCAAGGGTCTTGCGGAGGGCCTGGCAGGGGTCTCGCTGCGGCACCATTTTCGTCCCCGGCAAGGATCTTGCTGCGGTCTCGTGGATTTCTTTGGCAAGGATCTCGCCAAGGATCGTCGTCTTCTGGCTCTCATCTGATCTTGTGTATCTATGATTTGTACAAAGATCTGCATGCCACCACGGAGGTGCCTCCCGAGCCTTGGTTCCAATATGGTTGATGGTGTTGGAACCCCTTGGGCTCAAGGGTCGCGCGCTCTACTGGCGTCAGGCAAGTTGCCCCGGCAAGGATCTTGCCGAGGCTGCGGAAGCCACCCTGGCAAGGGTCTTGCCGAGGGAGTCCACCTCGCCCTCTTGCTCTCTTTGCGCCTCTGATATTGGTGTTGCTTTGGTCGTCTTGTGCTCCGTCTTCCCTCCTCTGCCATGCTTAGTGTGGTCGTGGGCGCGGCCCTGACTGCCCGTGCACAAGTAAAGGGGTGCAAAAAGAGAGCCCCTACTTTTGTACACGGACACTCATAATTTCCATGATGAAATTATATGACTTATTTTATAAGTTGTTCCTGATGAATCCTTTGTGTATCCAAAGTCTGACCTTTACCCGATGACCATGTCAATGCTGTCCGGAAGCATGTCTGTGGCACTCTGATCATCAAAAGAGAACATTGGAAGCACAATGCTAAATGTTTCTTGATCAATTATCCAAGGGACATTTACATCTATGCCCCTAATTTGCGCCCACTCTCGGATTTACCCCTAATTTCAAAGCCTGCTCAAATTTTCCCCTCCGCCGTTAGGTGCACTTACAGAAATACCCTTCTATGATGTTACCCTCCGGTCAAAGCCAGTCAAAGGGCTTTGACCATCCTGAAAAAAATAGCAAAAAAATGCTAAAGAATCTGAAAATTTGTGGGATCAAAGATACTCAGGTTCGCAAGGTGCGTGCAAAATTTCGTGCTGTTCGTACATTCCAAGAGCTCGTGTCAGAGGAAAAACAATAAATATGTAAGCCTGTGAACAGTAAATTCAAAAAAATAGTAAGAAAATTCAAAAAAATATGAAATTTTTTGGCATCATAGAGGCTCGGGTCTGCAAGCTGCGTGCAAATTTTTGTTGTGTTTGGACATTGGAGGGGCTTTTGGAGAAAAAAACAAAATTTGGCTCGGGAAAAAACTTGGGAAAAAATGACTATTTTGTTTTTTCTTGCTAGAGCTCCTCACATGTCATTTGATCACAAAAACTTGCAAGCACCTTGTGCACCCAAGCCACTTAGATGCCAAAAAAATTCATATTTTTTTAATTTTTGTTGCTATTTTATTTCAAATTTATTGTTCACAAGCGTGCAGATTAACTGTTTTTCCTCGCCACGAGCTCCTGGAATGTCCAAATAGCACGAAAATTTGCACACACCTTGGGCACATGAGTATCTTCGATCTCACAAAATTTTAGATTTTTTTGCTATTTTTTTCAGGATGGTCAAAGCTGTTTGACCGGATGGTAATGGCGCAAAAGGGCATTTCTGTAAGGGCACCTAACGGCAGAGGGGCAAATTTGAGCAGGCTTTCGAATTAGGGGTATATATGATTAGGTGGTTCGAGTTAGGGACAGAAATGCAAATGGCCCATTATCCAAACCCCGATGTATGGGTAAACATCATGATTCTCCTTGTCCCATTAACTAAATGGATAAGTAATTGATGTCCTGTCATGTATATCATGCTCTGTTTGTTCTTGGGAAGCATATACTCTAATACTTTTGTATAAGCACCTTTTCCTTTTCATTGGTCTGGTTAAACTAATAGCCACATTTTCCATTCCAATGTTTTGTTTAACCTTTCTTGTGATCTATATGATATAAGCAGTAATATTTCCCTGCTTATGAAAACACCTTGATGTACAACCCTGTCAAGTATAACCTTGTTACTACCACTACAAAAAAAGACACATCCGTGACATTTTGGGCCGAACAAATTTTTTTTCTGTCATACATATGACACTTCTATGACAATAATTGTGACAAAACCCGGTATCATCATAGATGTGGTGGGCTCCTACTTCTATGACAAAAAATCATGAGAGAAAATGGGCTTTTCATCCTGGGCGGGCCGGAGACGCAGCTGCATGATATTCTTTGGGCCATCCATGACGGAAAAAACCATGGTAGAAGCGAGGGCGAGCGATGTGCGTTTCTCTCGTACACGTACGCCCGTGTGTGCGAGGCATTGGCTCTAACTGAACCCGAGGGAGGCGTTGGGCTCTAACTGTACCCGAGCGACTGCACTACAGGCTACGCGTTACTGAACCTGACCGATCGATCGATGGCTGTTAACTGAACCTGATCGAGCGATTCCTTCGCTATTGTTGCTAACTGAAGCCGATCGATGGTGCCTCGGGATGAACAGTTCCCGGTGGGGGTGGATGAACAGGACCCCGTGGTGTTGCCTCTGGATGAACAGGACCCCGATCGACCGAGCCGATTGGGGCTGGATGAACAGGACCCTGTGGAGGGCTGGATGAACAGGACCACCCCGTGGAGGACAGGATGAACAGTAAACGGTGGAGGGCAGGATGAACAATAGCCCGTGGAGGGGTGGTTGAACAGGAGCCCGTGGAGAGGACTGGTTGAACAGTAGCCAGTGGAGTAGCGCGCGGTGGAGGCTGGATGAACAGGAGCCCGTGGATGAACAGTCGCAGGTGGAGGCTGGAGGAGGTCGACGGTGGATGAACAGTAGCTGTGGAGGCTAGAGGGGGTCAACGGTGGAGATGAACAGTATCCCGTGGAGTCCCGTTTTGCGGTACGCCACGCCCCTCCCGATGAACAGGACCCCCGTTTCGACCGTAGCGCTCCAACACAAGTCCGTTTCGTCCGTTTTGCGATACGCCACACCCCTCCCGATGAACAGGACCCCCGTTTTGACCGTAGGAGGTCCGTTTTGTCCGTTTTGCGGTACGCCAGACCCCTCCCGATCAACAGGACCCCGTTCCCAATGTAGGAGGTCCGTTTCCTCCGTTGTGCGGTACGCCAGGCCTCGTTTCCATAGCATGTTCCATCCAAGCCCTCCCGATGAACACGACCACGCATTCCGTTCCAATCCAGCCGGTTGGCTCCCACGCGTTCCGTTGCCTCCCCATGAACACGATGCATTCTGTTGCCTCCCCATGAACATGACGCATTTCGTTGCCTCCCCAAGAACACGACGATGACGCTGTTTCTCCGTTCTGACCTAGCCATGTACATGAGCCCTGGCCATACGTATGCGCGAGTAGGCGTTCGAGACCCCGCCCGTATGTACACATACGTGGTCGTATTTTCTTTCTTGCACCCTGGCCGCTGTATGTACGTGTACATGCTACATGCGCGCCTCTACTACGACACGTGCGCGCCTCTACATCGACCAGTATGTACGTACACGTTCGCGACCAGAATGACAACACTATGTATGCTTCGACCAGGTGGGTCCCGACTGTCAGGCACTTCCTTGCCTGCAAAGATGTAGCTGGAGGGTCCCAGAAGTCAGGGGGCGAATTGTTTTTTTTGCCCGGACGCAGTTCCTTGCGTGCGAAGATTTAGCTGGTGGGTCCCAGCAGTCAGGGGGAAATGTTTTTTTTCGCGAAATACAGTGGCCCATCAAGAGGAATAATTATTTTCCGCGTAATAAGGAGGCACTTCCTTGCTGCGACCGTGGACCCAGCTGTCAGCCTCTCCACGTACAGTACACATCCGATGGAAGTCGTTCCTTGACCACGTTGACCACACTGCGCCGAGAGCACCAGGGCGGTGGACGACAGAGAGGCCAAGGAAGGGGACGACACGGACGCAGGGAAAACTCGGCAGTTGTTTCCCACGCGGAGGGGAGTACGACTATACGAGGGTTTACTGGTTCGTCTGCCGTCGCCGGAGAATAACAGCAGGTGTGGGTGAGTAGAGGGATGGCTTGGCGAGCGATGGGAGTACAGTCGGGCGGTGAGGCCTGCGCGGCAGCACAGCCGGCCGTGAGGAGGAGGGAGCAGGCAGTCCCACCGGCGCTTGTTTGAGCGGCTGGAGCAGGAAGAGCAGAGATAGAAGAAGCACGATGGCCGTTGGATGGACATCCAACAGTCAGTGCTTGTGCGTCAACCTTTTTTTTAGGAAAGCCTCAAATCTGTGAAAAACAGCATACAACCCATCTGCCATTATTTCTAATAATTTACAGCCCATTTGCTAATTCTTAAGGGTTTTTTGGAGCCCATATTGTGGCAATGGCTAGAAAATTATATGAAATTTTGCATATTTCGGTGCGGTCCGAACTCTTTTTAATCCCGAAATTTCGACTCACATTCAAACTTATTTTAAAAATAAATGTATATCAATATAAAGTCCAACAAATTCTCCACTCATAAAAATTAATGTAATTTAAAATCTTGAAATGAAAAAAAAGATATTTGAAACTAATTGCCGGTTTGATGTGTTTTAAAAATGTACAACCCATTTCTCATTACTGATGGGCCATTTTCTCGGCCAGCCAAATGAAAGCTCTCCTCGTCTTGAAAGATTTGCTGCCCAACAGGCCTAACAAAGCGACTTACTTGGCAAATCACAAAAAAACTGGGTTGTGATCTTGGACCCACCAGTCAGCCTCTCCACGTACAGTACTCTTCCGATGGAAGTCGTTCCTTGACCACGTTGACCACGCCACGCAGAGAGCACCACGGCGGTGGACGACGGCGAGGCCTAGGAAGGGGACGACGCGGTAGTGGAAGCCCGCGCGGAGAGGACTACGAGGGTTCACTAGTTCGGCTGCGGTGTGAGGCTGCCGTCGCCGCAGGGCCAGGCCAGCGGTGGGAATAGTAGGGGCGGTGAGGCCTCTGCGGCAGCACAGCCGGCAACGGGAGGCAGGAGCATGCAGCACGACCGGCGCTGCTTTGGGCGGCTGGAGCAAGAAGACCAGAGGTTGAAGAAGCACTATGGCCGTTGGATGGACATCGTACGGTCACTGGAGCTAGAATCGTTCATATTGACTAAGTTGACAAAGCCCTTCGTCCCCGTCAACTTAGTAGGCCCACAAGTCAGCCTCCCAGCAAGGTGGGTCCCAGCTAGCCGGGGGAGTATTCATTTTTTTGTGCGTAATAAGGAGGAACTTCCGGTGGGTACGAGCTCACAGCGGGGGGAACGTTTTTTCATGAAATACGGTGGCCCATCCGGTTGGTCCCAGCAGTCAGTGGGAAACGATTTTTTAGCAAAATACTGGTGGCCCGTCTGGTGGGTCCCTGCTGTCAGGTGGAGGAATCATTATTTTCTGAGTAATAAGGAGGCACTTCCTTGCTGCCGCCGTGGACCCAGCTGTCAGCCTCTCCACGTACAGTCCATGTCCGATGGAAGTCGTTCCTTCCACGTTGACCAAGCCGCGCCGAGAGCACCAGGGCGGTGGACGACGGCGAGGCCTAGGAAGGGGATGACACGGAGCCGGTGAAGACGCGACAATGGATGCCCACGCGGAGAGGAGTATCAGGGTTCACTCGTTCGGCTGCGGTGTGAGGCTGCCGTCGCCGCAGGGCCTAGCCAGCGGTGGGAATAGTAGGGGGCGGTGAGGCCTCCACGGCAGCATAGCCGACCATGGGAGGCAGGAGCAGGCGGCACGACCGGCGCTGCTTTGGGCGGCTGGAGCAAGAAGACCAGAGGTTGAAGAAGCACTACGGCCGTTGGATGGACATCGTACAGTCACTGCAGCTAGAGTCGTTTATATTGACTAAGTTGACAGAGCCCTTGGTACGTCAACTTAGTAGGCCCACAGGTCAGCTTCCGAAACGGTGCGCCCCAAATGTCAGGGGGAGGAATCATTTTTTGGGCGGGTGAAGCTAGAATATCCGATGTTGAAGAAGAAGCACGGCATCCGTTGGATGGACATCCAACGGCCACTGCTGCTAGAATCGTGTGTTGTCTATAAGTTGACAAAGCCTTGCATACGCGTCACCTCTGTATTTTTAGGGGACGCGTCAACTTAGTAAGGCGAAAAGTGTGTGGCAGAGAACTTATAGCCCATTTGAGATTTGTAAGAATGTGTAGCCCATTTTTGAATTCTAATGGAATTTACTACAGCCCATTTACAATTTGTTAAAAGTACAACCCATTTCAACCAACCGTTTAAAACAGAATTCAATAAAATTTCCCACATTTTGATGGGATCCGAAATATTTTTATCCTGAAATTTCTAGTCTGATTAAATACAATTTCAATATAAATTTATATTACGTAAAAATCCAACGAAACATTGCGCTCGCAACAATTAATGAAATTAAAATTTTCAATATCCAAAAATAATATTTTATAAAGTAATCACGTGTTTGGTGCATTTTTTTATAGTTACTGCTCAGTTTTTATAATTACATCCCATTTATTATTTCTTAAAGACCATTTTCTTGTTAAGACTAATGCATCCCTCCTAGGAGAGCTTTGCAGCCCAGCGGGGCGGAGAATAACAACTTGACCATGCCTGGGTATTCCTAAAAAAAGTATAGCTGGGCTAGCCATTTTCAGCTTGAAAAAATTAATATCTGGGCTGGATATCTGGCATGGGCTAGATGGGCCACAACCCGCCCAGTTAATACTTGGAGCCATATTTTCATTGTTGTTCAGAGGAGAAAAATTAATATCTGGGCTAAACATTGAAAAACTCTGCAGTGCTCACGCCTCAAAAACACAAATACTGCTCGAGCTGCTTGGTCCCAGTTGTCGGTCGTTTCTTGTTCAATTCTCTCATTTATTGACTAGTAATACAAAGGTTGACAATGGTGTGGGACCGTGATGTCAGGAAACCAGGGGGAAGCAAAATAAATAACTCCAGCGAGCGCTTCCACCTCTGCCTCGTTGTCTCCCGTGGAAACCCCTTTCCTCCCTTTTTTTGCTTGGGCGAGGACCAATGCATGCAGCACGTCCATGCGGTTATTACGCAAGAAATAAAAGCGCTTTGCATGGTATGAATTATGATGCCCTGCATCCTCCTAACTGCTGTGATTAAATGTTGTGTTTAGAAGAGAGAAATATTCTTCTTTTCCACCAATCTGCTTGCACCTATGTCGTGATGCACCTTCTAGTACGACTTATTCACCTAGACGGAGGGAGTATAGTTTTATCCACATATATATATAATAAGGAGGCACTTGCGTACGTGAGGCTATGGACCTGGTGGGTCCCCATTGTCATCCCCTCCAAGTAAAGTCATCTCCTCGCCCGCGCGCGCTTTTCGCCCGAAACAGTCAGCGCCACCCGCCCTGCTTCCTGTTGCCGGCGATTGCTCCACCTTCAAATGACATAAGTGTCGTCTGTCCTTCCATCTGCCAACCACATTAATGATACGTGGTTGCCGAGGCGGCTACTCCGGCACCACACGTCTGTCCCTCCGCCCGCCCACCATTGCTATATAAACTGTTGCACCGGCCGTAGCCGCAGTCATCCGCATCCGTTCCCTTTCTCCTATCCACACCACTACTGCCCACCATGGCTTCCTCGCGCTCCAGCGCTCTTCGGGGCGGGCGGATGACGGACCACAAGGAGATGGCAGCCATTGCTGCCGACCGGCCGGCCGGCGGGCAGCCGGAGGACGACGAAGTCCCAATGGAGAACATGGTAGTCGACGATCCGGCTCCAACCACCTCCTCCGCACCATCCTTGCCGGTGCATTGCACCATGACCATCGGCGAGGTCCGTGCCCAATATATGGACAGTGTGAGGCAGATGCGTCAGGAGCAGTTCCGGGAGGCGCAGGCCGACGCCGCCTACAACCACCATCTCCTCCAGGAGCACCTGCAGGAGGAGGAGCAGATCGCCACGGAGCGGGCAGAGTAGGAGGCGCTGCTCGACTCGTACCGCTCCGCCTGCAAGGGCCGCCTCGAGCGCTGGCGGGACCGCATGCGGGTGGCAGAGGCTGCGGCCGCCTACAAAGAGGCTCGCAAAGAGGGCGATGAAGCGGGCGAGGCGCTGTTTGGCGAGACTGAGGACGAGGCAGAGTACAATGCCGGCTCCGACGAGTCCCCGCTCCACTGGCGTCGACGAGGCCCTGCTCCGCCGAGGCCCCGCAGTGCGAACAATGAGGCAGAGGACATCGCCGGCTCCGCCGAGGCCCCGCCCTGGCAACAATGAGGTAGAGGACATCGCTGGCTCAGCCGAGGCCCCACCCTTCCGGCAACGCGGGGAGGATTTCCACCGCTCCGCTGAGGCGCCGCCCGCCGGCAATGAGACAGAGGACATCGCCGGCTCCGCCGAGGCCCCGCCCCACTGCCAACGAGGCTGCGCCACACAGAAAACGAGGAAGAGTAGAACAAAGTAGGTCGCCGCCGCTCGGGTCCAAGTAAGGCCACCGCTGCTACCCTCCTGTTGAAGCCTAGCTAGGCGGGTTGACCATTAACGTCCGGTTAGCTTCTTGGCGGCGACATGGAGTCGGGGAGTTCTGCTGGAGAATAACGCTGCTTCTACTTAACTGCTGGTGCAGTTGGCTGACTAACACGTGGGCCCAACAGGCCACATGTCAGTTACGCAACTGCACCTGTAGTTAAGTCACTGAATCTTCTGTTCGGCTCAGCGGGACACAGGTGGGTAGCTTCGGTTAATTAATTATACCTCCAGCGCACCCCTTTTTAGTTGAAGAATGTATGAAATGTAATGAAATCTGGCATGTTTATATGAAATCCGACCGTGTATGAATGAATTTAATTCGATTAGTTCGAATTCCTGTATCACTGGCATTGGATGAACATACAAAACAATATGTACTAGCATTATTCCTAGGGTGATCACCTCGTGGTAGTTTCACATGTACTCCCTCTGGTCCTTTTCTAGTCTGCATACAAGTTTTGTCTGCAGTCAAAGTATCTCTACTTTGACCAATCTTATAAAAAAAGTATGCACTTTCACAATGTGCGAAGTAAAAAGGAACAGAAGGAGTACAAAGAGTTTGAGCAGGTGTTTAGCGTTTCTGTACATTGCAATCAAACACACAGGCCTGGCAATTCATAGAGAACATTCAAAACAATCGATGATTATGCATCTCAGCGACTCACATGTCAGAGGCACTATTTACTTCACAACTAAAGAATAAAGAAAAAATTGATCGATGCTGCTGACAGCAAGGGCGTCCCATTCGAAAATATCAAACACATGTCTTACTAAAATCAATGAGCAAAATTTGACAAGGTTGTCCCATTCCAAAATATCAAATGTCTACGATTGTGGAATGGACAGGGTTTGACATCAGTTCAGACATTAACATGGCACCTCGTCACTACTAGGGAAAAGCCTAGCAGTAGCGCGGGTTTTGGGTGTATCAGTAGCGCGGGCGCCCACACTACTGATACGGCGCCACAGCTAACTTGTAGTAGTAGCGCGTGTTGACATGCGCTACTGCTATACATGGTTAGCTGTAGCGTGCGTTGCAATACAATGCTACTGCGAATTATCTGTAGCAGGTATTATACCCCGCGCTACTACTATTACTTTCAAAAGCAAAAAAATATCTCGATCCTGTGCGTGTTGTCAATGGCAGCAGTTGTTCAATCCAGCGATGGCTGGGGTCGCCGGAGGCATGAACGAGCAGCGGCAGACCAGATCCGGCGGTGGCTATTGGAGGAGGGCCTGTTTCCATGGAAGAGCAAGGCAGCGGTGTGGGGATCCTCTTCCCACTACTAGGAAAACGCCTACTAATGGCGCACCAGTTTTTCCTACTAATGGCGCATCACTGGTGCGCCATTAGTATCATGCCACTAGTATTTATTACTAATGGCGCACCACTGGTGCGCCATTAGTATCTGGTATACTAATGGCGCACCACCCAGTGCGCCATTAGTATATAACACCATGCACCATTAGTATGCCTCCCAGGGGCCATATTTAACAATGTGCTTTGGCACACTAATGGCGCACTACGGATGGATGCGCCATTAGTATACTTGGCATACTAATGGCGCACTCTTTGGTGATGCGCCATTAGTATACTTTGGCATACTAATGGCGCACTCTATTGTGATGCGCCATTAGTATGAATATTAGGTTTTTTTTACTTTTCTGATTTTTACATAGGTTACAAAATATATTATTTGGCTGAATATAGACATTAGCACACAGCAATAGCAGATTCATCGAATACAATAGAAGATTAGTCTCCGAATACAATTCATCATATTAGTCTCCGAATTCAAAAGACCAAACAAAGATAAAACATTACAAGTCTCGAGACCGCGAGTATCGAGTTTGCCTTCACATTACAAGTCGATATCCATCATCTAAACTACCATCACATAGAAGAGAGCTGCGGTCATCACGATGAGCATCATCGCGATGAAACCGGTCTTCATCCGGTTCCTCCAACGCCCCCTCCTCTCTCCCGCTAGATAGCGGGCGTATCTAGATTCCGCCTCTGCCCTAGTGGTGTACCCTTTGTAACTGTTACCGCTGAAACGGTGAACCTGTCTCCGACACTCCTCCCAGTCGTCGTAGACTCCGGGAACCTTACCCTTGTACACAACATACGACGGCATCTCTATGCACAAGCCAAACAACAGACAATACATACATAAGCAATATATAAGTATGCAACAAAATGATCGGAAGAGAAAAGCAAGACATTAATAGCACGATTCATGGTCCTACTAATAAATAGCATCGATTACATCTAAGTTGAACGACTGTCCAAACCAAAGAGACATACAATTCAATAAAGTTTAATTACAACATGAGCCAATCAATGTTTTAGAACTACACATCACTACTTTCGACTCGACTCATGGACAGGAGCGTGGATGAAGCCGCCGTCTGTCGTGATGGTCATGAAATCGCGGACGTTGTCAGCCTGCATTTGTACCATTCCATCTATCTCAATGTTCGACGGTAGATATCTGAGGAAGAACTGCCCCGAGGTATGAAGGACATATTGATGGATGATGTCCACAAACTCCGACTGGATGCGAAAGAATTCTTGTCTGATGTCCGCGTCCTGGATTGCCGACAAGCTAGCGGCCCAATCTTTGAGATTATTTGGTAGCAGAAGGTGATGATGGTCCCTTACGATTGCCCGCATGTGATGGAGGGCATAGTAGGCATCCTTTTGACCGCCAGGCGGCTGCTTGATGCAGCAGAACATCGTATTGTGGGTGAACACGTGCTTGCCGTACTTACGAACTGCCCTGGTGAAGGTGCCTCTAGATTTGGCGTAGCCGGGGAGAACATCATCAAGAACTTTCTTGATATTTGTGTAGTCTATCTTGGAGTTACGGTTGTGGCCATGGGATATTTCGGGATTAAGAAGATGAGTGTGCAATGTGTGTCACTGCACAGAACGCGAAATGTTAGAAAAAAAAAGAACGACCGAAATCTAAAAAATCATATGTTACGGGGCGGTTAAGGGATGACTTACTCGGGAAAGTAAGCCACAAGGAAGTTATGCTTATCTGGGTTTGCCAGAATGACGTCTTCGAGGTGTGAACTCGCGACTTGGCGGTCTCCAGCGCTGCTCAAGAGCTTGGCACACATGTAGAAGGGGTCAACGATCACGATGTCTGGGGTCTTGTCTCTAATGATCCGCATCTCCATACTCAGCAAAAACAGCCGAACGAAGGTGTAGTGCAGCGGATGAAGGTTGAACATAGCAAAGATGTCATCAAACCGCAGGACGATCATACCCCCGATGGCGCCATCCACAAAGCCCTTGCCCTTTGGCACCTTGGCCACGTAAACCGGGTATGCCACATCATTCTCTCTGAGATGCCGGTTCTCCAAAGAAAGAACACTGTCGTGCAGACTCTGCATAGCACCGGTTGCAGCATTGAGCATATTTGTCAGTAGCATCGCCCTACCCGCCACATGCACCCTCCTCGAGATATCCTCAGGTGAAGGTGGCCCGTCCTGAGCACGGATCGTACTCGGTGCCGGCTGGCTCACACCGGCGGCCTTTTTAGTCTGCCGTTTCCGGCCCTTCTTCTTGATCTGCTATAATGGGACCGAGTTCTGCTCACATACCGCCTTCTTGAGCATGTTGGGGCTGATAATATTTGGCACCTCCGCTATCTGAGGCTCGGTGAAGGCGGCAGCTGGAGACGTCTCCTGAGAACTGAACGCCAGACGACGCCTGTTGCAATTGGGTTTCTCCGCCGTAACAGCTAGATCGCGGTCGTCTTGTTTGGGTTCTTGAGAAGGAGGCCCACAGAACTCGTCACCGTACCCATGTTCGGCAAAGTACTTATCAACGTTGGTAAATGTACCATCGTCGTTGTCGTCGTCGTCCGGATCCTGTGCCATATGCATGTCCGGATCCTATGCCATAGGGATGTCCGGCATGTCCGGTAGCGTTGCGGCGTTATTTCCATGGCTTGGCGCCGGCACGACTGGCGGTCGTGTCTGTGGGGTGGTGTCCCCCGCCCCCAAAACAAATCTGGCTCTTCGGCCAAAGCAGGGGCCAGCTTACGTAGGCGCTGAGGGTCATCTCATCTTCTTCGTCGGCCCCAGCGGGTCGAATCGGAGGTAACAGCTCGTCGCAGCCTGGCAGCACCCGAACCACTTCAACCCTATACATTGTGGGTGGCATCGGATTACTGTGGAACACGGGGTTGCCCGGTTGAACAATTCTGCCCTTGGCGACATCGACCAACTCGCCGCCCACGAAGTGTAGGAGAGTGCAAGGAACGTTGGCGGCGCCCTGCGAAAACATGTAGGGCGTCAGGGATGCCCAGTCAAAGGCAAGGAGATGAAGTCCTCGGCCGTGAGGCTTAGTTACCGTGATGCTGTCGAGCTCGGCTAATGTCAAGGCACTGCCAACGCGGGCGTGCAACTGACGGAGGGGCCGCTTGCTGGCGAGGTGCCGGCTAGTGTACACCCGGGTGCACTAAGCTCCAATGCCGGCGTCGGAGACACCAATACTGCCGCTGCCGGAGACACCAATGGCGCCGCCGCCGTAGACACCAATACAGCCACCGCCGGAGACACCAATGGTGCCGCCTGCGCGTTGTGCGAGTTGCTGGCTGTGAAGCTGGGAATCGGGGGCGGCCCTTATTGGCCACCCGCAATCCACGTCGTTATCCCATGAATCAAGGTAGGCATAATGCCGGTGAGCGTCGATCCCAGTTGTTGTTGCACTTGCTCTTGGACCATCTCCGGAATCTGCGCCACTTGCGCCTTGAGTGCTTCAACCTCGCGTGACTGGCTTTCCGAGCTGGTCTTTTTCTCCTTTTGCCCACCAGCGGCATAGTATGACGACCATTTTGTGGACAAGCCTTTGCCGGCCACACGACCAGCTGACGTCGGCTTATTGAGCTTATCCCTGTTTTTCATTACGTTCAACGCCCTATTCAAAGGGGTGTCGAAAGGGGAGCTCTGAGACGACCTCACGCTACTGCTTTCTTTGTCCTGCGGAAGGAACGTGAACCATTTAGAAATATTGGGGATTAATTAGAATGCAACCATATGGAGCTAATTACGCGGGGGTGTATTCCTTACCAGAACAAGGTCAAGCTCCTTGGTCTTCGGATCCGTGGTAAGCTCCTTTGTTACCGGGTCCTCCTTGTACCGGGCCCTGAGAAAGTTCCTGGTCTGCTTGTCACTGTATTTCTCGAAGCGGGGCGGTAGGCCTTGCTCGGCACGCTCTGCGTCCTCCTTGTCCCATACAGGCTCCGCCACTCTGTAACCGCCTGGACTGAGTTGGTGGACCCCTATGATCAACTGCCGCATTTCTTTCCCCCACTGACTTGATTCAGAGGTTGCGGGGCTATTGCACTTGATCTTGAACTCCTTGTAGTCATCTTCGCTAATCAAAGGATATTTCGCCTTGATCTTCTGATAACTATCACCTTTGTCAATCATTGCCTTCACCGTGCTTTTCCAAGTAGACAGGGCCGTGCTCATCGTCGTGAGGATGGCACCATTCACTTTATTACCCGAGAGGCGTGTGTTTGCGAACTCAGCGGGGAACTTGTATCGTTCGTTCAACTTCGTGAAGAGGAGGCTGCGCAAATTCCCTCGGTCCTTATGCCTTAGGTTCTCGGTGTTGATCGAGGCGGTGCTCCGGAGAATGCACCCGAGCTGAATCAAGTACCCCTTGACTACGTGTTTGGGTGCCGTCGGATGCCCCTCGGAGTTCACTTCAGTAAATTCCTCCCAGACGGTGCCGAGCACGTTCGGGCGCCGGTCCTTCCGTTGCCTCTTCGCTTGGCTGCCATCTGTGCATGCGCCGCCATCATCAGTGGTGGCATCGCGGCGCCATCATCAGTGGTGTCATCCCCGACGCCACTAGGGGTTGTGTAGTCAGGATCGGTGACTTCCGCAGCGTCCTCATAGCGGTGAGGTTCTTCCTCCAACTCCTGGGACAGCTCCCAGAATTGCTTGCCGCCCGAACTGCCGGCCTCATTGTTGTGGGCCATGTTTCACTCTAAATAGGAAAAAAGTTTGGTCAAAAAGTCGGTTATTATCAAGGAACAAGATCATGGTCTCATCATTTAGGGTTTCTCGACACCGAGGCATCCTAAAAGCTAAGATTTTATCATTTAGGGTTTGTCGACGCCGAGGCACCCTAAAAGCCTAAGCGTACATCATTTAGGTTCTCATCGACACCGAGGCACCCTATAGAAGCCAAGTTAAGTTTTCATCATTTAGCGTTTGTCGATGCCGAGGCACCCTAGGTCGGGCCTAATCACTTGGCACTAATCACTTGGCTCTATTGCCACCTATGTTGGGTTTATCATCTAGGGTTTATCGATGCTAAGGAGAATTCTAAGTTGGGCCTAATCACTTGGCTCTATTGCCACCTATGGTTTAATGCAACAAGAATGGCGGGGAAGTTCATCCTACTTAATTAAGTACTAAGATACCTCGGCCCATGCATTAGTCGCAAGTACCCCATATGTCCTATTTTTAGCAAAGTCATGCTAAAATTCACAGAAAATTTCGGCATGACCTTTGAGGAAAATAGGACATATGGAGTACCTGAATTTGCCGGAACGGAAGTTAATTGACACAATGGTCGGAGACAAAACCCAGCAAACTAGCAAGATGATCATCATCTTTGCAAGTCATTACTTGTCAAATTCAGAAGAAGGAACAATTTATTTGTGACATAGTTGGCCCATACAGAAGAAGCAACACCCTGCACTAGCCTAAAAACAAGTGAAGTTTCACCCATATAAGAACAACTTTATAAAATCAGGGAAGTTGCTAAATTTTTTGTATCCTTCATATACATTGGAGTACAATGCTTTATAATGTTCCGTCATCATTACGGAAAATTGACAATTGTCCATAACAGTTAACTACTAGGAGATTATTTCAGTTTTACATGCAGATTTTGACAAAAAAACACATGGTATTTTTAATAGTTTTCAGTTTGGAGAGAATACTGAAAACTACATTTATGTATCAACAACATCTTGTTTGCCCCCTTCAAGGGGCAGTTAGTTGGCCCTATGCAATTCAAGCATCTACACCCACCAACCAGTTGGCTGGACCTGCAGTTAGCCAGCCATGAACCAACATTTTTTGTGGGTATAAAGCAAAGAGCTTGTGCATAATTACAAGGGTTATGACCCTCTTTTCCTGTTCAAAAGAAAAGGGCATAAAGAGGGGGAGAAGACCAGGCCCAAGAGAAGGGGGGCAAACGCATGGGCATGCTTTCGAGCACTCATTTCCTTGGTCCTATCAAAAGTTGGACAAAAGCAATGCAGTACTCACTAGATCTATCCATCACCCTAGAAAAAAATGCACTCCTAGTACATGGCTACTGCTATTTTTCTACTGCTAGGAAAAACATCACTCATTGGAAATGAAAATCTCAGTACCAGCATTTTGAACTTTGAAATGAAATACAGTAGTAGTATTAGTAGTATACGGAGACCGCAAAAGCTATGTTTTTTCTCAATTCAGATATCTAACCACAAAAACTGGATATACTACTCTTATACTCTTATACTACTCTTATACTGTCAGAACATACTCTTATACTGTAAGATATCTAACCACAAAAACTGGATGTACAAATATCATAAAATCTGGATATTGTAGAGCTTTTAGAAACAACACAGAATTCCTACTCTTATACTGTCAGAACATACTGTCAACCTTGATCTTGAACATGTTGTTACTTGCAAGAGCTAGGTTTCTTAGTTACAGAATTCAGTTAAGGAGTAAATCTTGAACTGTAGAACAACCTAGCACAAGCAGATTAGAGAAGCCTACGGTTCCTATCCTTGAGTAGCATGATTAGAGATGAGTAGATCTCCTAAAGGTGTCCTAAGCACCTGCTGTTACTCTTGGAAGCAATGCAAACATGTAAAAGTTATTACTGTTGGCAATACTACTCAAATATCCAACTAATTAGTACACTAACTGCAGCCCAAATACTATCGGATATTTGTGTTGGAGCTTGATAAATTGAAAAAACATGGCAATAGTAAGAAAAAATCATCTTTAAAGCCTGTATTTTTTTCTGAATGAACTCTTCCATTGCAGCCTCCAACTTAAGCTAGACAGCCAGGTCACCGAGAGGGGGGGGGAAGGGGAACTGGTTCAGCTCACCGAGAGGAAGACGATGGCGAGCTCGTGCGGGGCCGGGGTTGACGAGGTGGCGCGGATCGACGGTGAGGCCGCGGTGGCCGGAGGTGGAAGAAGACCTCGATCCGCACGATGCAGAGTCGTCGAGCTCGAACAGCTGACCGTAGATGACGTAGAAGAACACTGCAAAGCTCCTGGACTCCTTGGTGGGGTGCGGGGACGACGGTGGTCGCGGGGACGATGCGATGTCGACGGGGACGACCTAGTCGGGTGAAGCAGCGCGAGGGTAGGGGAAGTGGGGAGGTGCTAGGGTGTGGAGCGGGCGCAGGGGTCGTCGGAGCGGGTGTGGAGCGGGCGCAGGGGTCGTCGGAGCGGTTGTGGCGGGGGGGGGAAGGGGGGTCTGGCGAGGGAGAGGGAAGGGGGGATCGGGCGAAGGGGTATCCAGCTAGACACTATAGCAATGGCGCAACACCCTCTGGTGCGCCATTAGTAGTTTTTTTCAGATAGCAATGGCGCACCCTCCTCTAGTGCGCCATTAGTAACTTTTTTTTCTGATAGCAATGGCGCACCCGCCTCTGGTACGCCATTAGTAACTTTTTTTTTCATTATTTCTTGTTGCATCTAATAATTAGTTTTTTATCAAATTTGTTATTATCAGGAGGACTAGAACAGAAGATATCATCAATTTTTTTTAAAAAAAATATCATCAAATTTGTTTTTTTTATTTTTAATTGAAAATATCATCCAATTTGTTCTTTGAAAATATCATCAAATTTCTTATTTGAAAATATCATCAAATTTGTTATTTAAAAATATCATCAAAAAGTGGGGGAGGGTGCGGGGTGTCGGCCGCGGCGGTGGAGCGGGGGAGGGTGCGGTGGGTCGTCGGCGGCGGTGGAGCGGGGGAGGGGGCGGTGGGTCGTCGGCGGCGGTGGAGCGGGGGAGAGGGTGCGGGGGTCGTCGGCAGCGGTGGAGCGGGGAAAGGGTGCGGGGGGTGCTAATGGCGCACCAGAGAGACATGCGCCATTAGTAACCCAACATACTAATGGCGCACCACACAGGCATGCGCCATTAGTAATTTTGCAAAAAAGTAAAAAAAATAAGTTTTATACTAATGGCGCACCGTGGCACAGTGCGCCATTACTAGTTTAAACTAGTAATGGTGCAGTATGCAACGGTGCGCCATTAGTAGTTTTGCAAAAAAGTAAAAAAAAAGAATACAGTAGTGGCGCACTCTATGGCTGGTGCGCCATTAGTAGTTCTAACTACTAATGGCGCACTGTGCCCGGATGCGCCATTAGTATGTTTGAAAAAATGAAAAAAACATTTTGTTACTAGTGGCGCACCGAGTGCCTGGTGCGCCATTAGTGTCTTCCATACTAATGGCGCACCAACAGATGGTGCGCCATTAGTATATAGTAATGGCGCACCACATGTCTGGTGCGCCATTAGTGTCAATTCCATCTATAGCCCTTTTCCTAGTAGTGTCCCGACCATGCCAGATTTGGTCGTCCATGGCGACTACCTGCACGGGCATGGACATGGGATTGTGAGTGAAACCAGAGGGAGAGAGAGAGAGATAGAGAGAGAGAAAGAAAACCGAGGGAGAGAGGAAGGAGATGGAGGGAGTAGCGGGGCTGGTCACCGGTGGCTAGGTCTCTGGAGTGGTGGCGCGAGGCGGCGGCATCTTAGACGCCGGTGGAAGACCAGCGAGCTCCTAGACGCCGGTGGCGCGAGGCGGCGCCCTCTTTCGGTGCCATGGAGGAGGAGGGGCGCATGGGCAAGAGGTCAATGTGAGAACGTATGGGGGGGGGGGGGGGGGGGGGGGGGAAGGGGGGGGGGGTTGGGGGGGGGGGGAGGAGGGGTGGGGAAAAGGTGGTGGGTGCGGATTAGCAGTGGCGCGGTACGTAAAACACGCTGCTGCTAAGAAAGTAGCAGCAGCGCGCTTTCGGTACAAGCGCTACTGCTAACCCGGACCAAAAGTGTTCCCGATTTGAAAATTAGCAGCAGCGACGTCAGAAAAACCACGCTACTGCTATAGCTATAGCAGTAGCGCGGCTCACGGCACCGCGCTGCTGCTTAATGGAGTTGGGTGGGCATTGTCGGTTGATATTTGTAGCAGCGCGGGTTACGGCGAATGCGCTACTGCTAAGCACTTATCAGTAGCGGGTTTTCCACACCCGCGCTACTGCTCATTAGCAGCAGCGCTCCTTTTTGAGCCGTGCTACTGCTAAGATTCTGTGTATAGGGTTTTCCCTGGTAGTGCGTGCTAAATAAACCAGCTGTTCTTTTTGTGCAGTTCCACCAAAATTAACCAAATTCGCGCGTAGCTTGTATGATTTCGCCCTTATATGTTGCAACGCCTTGAACTTATCGGCACCTCCTTTCTTGTGGTGGAAATGAATGATTCGATGTATTCATGAACATTTTGTGCAATTCCCATTGAAATCAAGCTGAGCACCCCTGTTTGCACAAATACAAAAAAGTGATTAGTATAGAGCAAACTGTACTATGAATTGACAGTTTCAACAGGCACATACATGGTCCATGTAGAGCACACTTTTAGAAAAATGGAACTCACCAGAAAGAATCCTAGAACAACATTGTACTCGCGCATCACAGCAAAAAAATGGAGATTTTGTCAGTCCTTCTGAGCTGAAGTTAATTTGGTCTTGTGGGGAGTAATGTAACCATCCTTCAACTACTCCTTCTGATGATAAGATAGACAGGGCTTCTTCATCCTGGCATAATCGGAACTAGTCACTTCACATACTCCATATTCTTCTTCATAGGAAGATGATCCAGTTGTGCAAATACAAGAGGACTACTAAATGCTAGCATCACTGTTTGCTCGAAAAAAAGGAAAGGAAATATTTAAAACAGCACAGATGAGGCACTTCTCAAGGACAATACCACTTTTTCATGACAGTATCTAAACAGTAGCACAACACCAATAGAGATGACAAAGCTCAATCATATGGATGAAATCAGTGGGCGAGTACCAACCTTTGTCAGGTGGCTTATTGTGTAGAGCATACAGATGAAGCAATTCTTCGGAACCATCTGTTGCAATCTAAGGTGGTGGCCATGCTTACTATATACTCCTCGATTAGTTTAATGTTTCCAACATCTTCTTGGCAGTTCCACTAAAATATATGGTATCTTCAAAGAAGATCCCTGTTTGCACAAGTAGAGATAATTACATATTACATTAAGAGTGGCATCAAATTAGTGGCAAAACAATTGCTCGTTCCAGCCATAGCAATAAATTAAGATGCAAAACTATATCATTACTTGGGTCATCACAGTTCCAGTGCTTCATTACAACACCAGGAGTTGCTTTTTGTTTTTCTTCCCCTTGTTCTTCCCCTTCATCACTTGGTTCAATAACAAACAAGCTTCACCTTCAATGTAAGATTCGGCATGTCAATTAGGGAGCACAAGTATAGTACTAAACTTAATTTTTTGATGGAAGTGGGAAAATACAGGCCAGCAGTTGTGAAATATCCTTATGTTACCTCAATGGGATATTACGGGGCACATACAGATTGGAAGTCTTGTCTCCATTTGTGCAGTTCACTAAAATCAAGCAACATTATCGTACAAGTAGCACAACATATGAATGCACACTGCAGAATCATGTGAAAGAAGGCTAGTACTGACCTCTCATGATGCGGAATTCAAACAACTCACAAGAAGAAGATTTGAACCAAATTTGCCTTAACGGATAGGAAGTAAGATCTCCTCTTGTGCAGTTCCACTAAGATCAAGCAATCAAGCAACATTGTCGGTGTGACATTTTGGTTGAACTGCACAAAGCACTCTTAAAACAAAAGTGTTTTGTGTAGTGCAACAAAAGGTCACAATGGAAACGAGGTGAAGCAGATAACCCTGTTTACACAGAGGTGCAAAGGAAACAATTAGTGGTCAATAACGGTGGATGACACAGAAGCCAACAAAAAGAAGCATCTACCTTATCTAAATGGGAAAGAAAGCAAGACAGTAGCATTTCTCAAATGGTGGCATTGATTAATAATAACATAGAGATTATATTAACAATAAAATTCATTAAACATGTAATTTGCTTTTAACTGTGGCATTGCATCAATTTTCCAGCGGCATTATTAGAGGGTGTTTGTTTACAGGGACATTTTGTTGTAGGGACTAAAAAAACTCCGTGTCAGTCCCATCTAAACCAAAGAGGAGGGAATTTTTAGGGACTAAAAGTGGGCATTTGGGACTAAAGAAAGAAGACCTCGAGGGAGTCTTTTTGGAACTTTTTCCAACAGTTGCCCCTGCCACACAACGCACCTTGTCTCTATTAGTTCATTACTAGGGGTAACATGGTCTTTAAACATGTCATTTAATAACCTCTAGTCCATGTTTAGTCCCTGGAACCCAGCAGGTAGGGACTAGGGAGTTTTAACCAAACAGGGCCTTAGATTAACAACAACTAATGAGTTGCACGGGACAGTGGACGCACCAGCACCATGTGCATCTACCGATGTACTGTGGTCATGCACAGTCTATTGCAACAAAGAACAAGCAACCAAGGATCATATTAGTGTTGGTCCCAGTTTTGTTATCTTTAGACGCCTTTCCCTATGTGAGCGCAGCAAATCTAGTCCTGCTCAAACTCTACAACCTTGTCCCTTCCTTTCCTTTTTTAACTAGTACTTTCGCCCCTTCCTTTCCTCTTTGAACCACGTCCTAGATTTATGCGATACAACTTTCCCCACTACTTTCCCCCATTCCTTTCCTCTTTGAACCACGTCCTAGATTAATGATATACATCTTTCCCCCTTCATTTCCTCTTTGAACCACGTCCTAGATTCATGCTATATACAACTTTTCCCACTACTTTCCCCCACTCCTTTTCTCTTTGAACCGCGTCCTAGATTCATGGTATACATGCAGCTAGAGCAATGCGTGTGGAGTAAGTAAATTATACCTTAAGGTTCTTGGGGCGTGGTTCGGTGGGCGACGGGACGGCGGCGAAGAAGAAGGGGTCGGAGGCCCTCCTGCACCACCGCTGGGTGGAAAGTGAACAACTGCGCCGGTAGTCCCTCGCCGACGGCGACATCGTTAAGCCTCCTTCCCTTCCCGGCTCTTTGAGAAGCAGTGAGGAGAGAGAGAGGCCAACGAAGTCTTGTTTAGATCTGGAGAGGGCGAGAGAGTGTGAAGAGTGCAACTACAAGCGCCGAGGCTCCACCGGGAGAGGGCGAGAGAGTGAGCGAACAGGCTAACCAGCTACACAACCCTCCCGTTATGTTCAACAAGAGGGAAATAACCTTTTATACATTCCTGCATTCGTGTGACAAGCATGCCGTGTTTTTTTGTGTGTGTGGGAGTCATTGGGATTTCAATAATAATCGTGTCATGTGGCTTTGGTGGGAAGACTATCCACAGTGGTGCAGAAATAATGCAGCCTTAGTGACCTTACCTCTCTCCACGTTGTACGTTGGGTCCCACCAGTCAGAGGGTGAAACAAACAAATTAAAAAGAAAAATTAAAAGCGCTAGCTATGTATCTTACCTCACACATCTCGCTACTACTCGGGAACACTGTCAAATTGATCCCTTTGTTCGCTCACGTACTATTTTAAGTGAATCCTTATTATAACATGCACACAAATTTTGGGCACTTGTATTCGACTTAAGTCAGTGTGCCACTGTATCTCGTATACTTACTACTCCCTCCGTCTAGTTGTAATAAGTCACATTAGAAGGTTCAACGGGACCAAGTTGCGTGCGTGCGTGTATGTGTGTGTGTGTGTGTTTAACACCATGTGTGTGTTAGAGAGAGCGACAGATCGACCTACTCCTACAGAGAGATGTTGTGTATTGTACGATTTTAGCCGCGAGAGTCGGTGCATCCTCTCGTTTCCGGGCGTGTCCGGTAGGGACATGCAGACACCTGCCACGCCCGCTCCTGACTAGCCTGGCCCACCCAAAGCCCCTCCATCGCCCGCGCGCGATTCCCTCCTGAAACGGTCAGCGCCGCTCCAAAGAATCGGTGCCGCATTCATGCCCGGGTAGAGCGGACGCGACCTCTCACTGGCGCAAGAGTGATGGTTGCTTCGTCCATCCAACTTACTACTGGGTCTATGTGATTTGACGGCCCATTGGTCTTTATTACTGAGGTGGTAGGACTGCTGGATGTCCCACGCTTTCGGCGAAAGGAGGTATACTACTACTACTAGATTACAATTTTCTCCATTCTTACAGCGGAGGCGTGCAAGAGCAGTGAAAACACGCAGGCTCAGTGATTACATGGCCCACCTCACACTATCACCGTGTGACACCTAACTCTTTACATAGTACTCCCTCCATTCCTAAATATTACTAGATGAGTCCCCGCGCGTTGGCGCGGAACAGCGTTATACCTCTCCGCGCAAAATTATCGATTTCATAGAACAAAAAAACTCTATAACCGCATGACAAATGTGGTAGCCAAACTAAATAAACTCCCATCATCATTAAGATCATCCCATTTAAGGAAAAAAGATCAGCCAACTCCTATTGCATAATGGGATTATATTTTTCTTTTTGACATGTTAATGGGACTTAAAAGCTCACTTACATGCATGCTACCAGTGCATGCTTGCATGCAGACATGTGGATGTGATTTAAAACCCACTCACATGCATGTGGCACGGTATTTCTGCATGCTTGCATGTGGCTTAGTGCGGAGCCTCTCAACGTCAAGATCAGATGACTATTATGGACTGATTTACTTCATCTAACAGCTACATCAATTTTGATGACATGGCTCAAGGAGAGGATAGAGAATTCCTAGTAGTGGGGGCTAGCTATTACTAGTAGATATAAGTCTTTGTAGGGATTCCACTACATACAAAACAAAATGAATGGATCTACACTTAAAATGCATCTATATACATCCGCATGTGGTTCATGGTGAAGTCTCTACAAAGACTTATATTTAGGAACGGAGGAAGAACTAGTATAGTACGTACTGTAATTTATCAGTGAGATAAATTTGTACAATACTATGAAGCTTCCAGCTTCTGATACATGCATCTTGCGTATAAGGTTGCCTGTTGCAACATTTCATCAAATACAAAGGAGACTAACATGCATGCTATTGCATCTCAATGATTGACAGATCATAGCAAATATGTACTCCCTCCGTTCCAAAATAAGTATCTCAACTTTGTGCAAACTTTAGTACAAAGTTGTACTACTACTAAAGTTGACACTTATTTTGGAACAGAGGCAGCTAAAGAAAAAAAACGATCCATGCAGTCCGTAGCCCTTGAACCGTGAACCCTGACCAGGCTTCAATTTGCTGGCAACGTTCGAGCTTCCTAATAAATGAAGTTTGCAAGCTTTTGACCATCGGATCATTTTGTGCAGTTTCACCAAAATCGAGATGAGCATCCCTGTGGCAAAGAAACTAAACAAGCGTGATTAGAATAAGATTACTGGGCCTAGTTGATGAGACATAAACTCATCACAAATACAGTACGTAGAAGCCAGTAGAGGTATGTGTGGGGCAAAGAAGTAGAGAAATATCCACAGGGAGTGATGTAGGCAGCTGGAGCAGTGGTGCAAGCCGGCTATAAAGGGAGTTGTACCTGAGGGACGTAGCTCAACCTTGAGGAGGGCAGCGGGAGGCGGCAACTGCCCACGTCGCGGCAGTGAGAAAGGGACGAAGGAAACCTCACCGGCTTTGTGAGAGAGAACGGCGGGGACCCCTGATCGGGACATGCCGACAGTGGGTTTTCGCCGTCGGCGACGGCCACCACATCTACACTAAGCATCCACCCCTTCCCCAAGCGGACGTGATCTGCCGGGATGTTAGAGATGTGGCCGCAGTCGTTTTGTGCTAGAGAGTGTGAAGAAAGCAACCCCAGCAAGCAACCATGTAGGCTGGCCCGTCCTGACTATGTATATAGTGGAGCGGTTTCCTTTTCGCTCTGTATGAACCTATCATATTGCGTACGTGCCACTGAAGAAAAAAAACTTTATTTATAAATGATGCGGCACGCTATAACCTTGCACTTGGCATCTCCAAAATATTGACCTTGCGATTGGCTCTTCGCCTCTTCGAGAAGTCGAGCAATAATGGTAGTGCAGTATATATCGTTTTGGCTATATGAGACCGAATGAATTGCTACACGTCCACCACGTGGGCGAGGGTTGAGGGGCGAGGGAGAGTGCTACATACGGAGCAAAATGAGTGAATCTACACTCTAAAATACGTCTATATATATAAATGTTTGGAGTATGTACTAGTAGTTCATATTGAAATCTATAACCAAGGTAGTAGGGACGAGGATTAAACGGAGGGAGTAGTAAATTTTTCTCCTCGTCCTGTGAGCCACCGCGCGCATGGGCGAGGGAGCGGGCGTAAGGCGTAGTAAGCAAGCTTCACCTCATCCTGCGAGCCACCGCACCCGTGGGCGGGGGAGACGGCGTACTAAGCAAGCTTCTCCTCGTTCTGCGAGGTGACAGGACACATCAAAAGTACTCCAGTGTATAGAGCCTTGCCTCTAAGGTAGGCCCCACATGGTTTGCCTCTTTTTTTTAACATAACACGTCAAGTCGCAATTTGTTTGTTCACCCGTGGTAGACAATCCTCCCTCCACCAAGTGGACAACCATTACACGTGCCAAATTACCACGTGGGCTGCCTTTTTCGTACAGAAATGAGCTCCACCGTGTACCCGCGCGGGTGTGGCTGGGAATGAGACGGGAGTACATGCGTCGTGCATGCACCTCTTCTCTTCGTGCACGTCCCCCACCTACGTGGGTGTGTGTGAGAGATACAAACCGCGTTCGTGGGTGTATTTTTTTGGGGTGGGGGTGGGGTGGGGGGTTGATTTCGTGAATTATTTGTGGGAATATATGTCGATGACATCTCAAACAAAATTTTGCATGCAATGTGTGTGAAATGGAGGCCTGTCCATATCATACATAGAGGGTCGGGCAATCCACGAGAAGAGAGGGAGGGGTCATAGCTATCGATAGAGTCGAAGAGAGGATCAAGTGGGTGGGTGCGAGATTGATGAAGAGAGCCATCGAAATTGTGTGTGTGTACAAGTCAAAGATATAGGGCGACTGGCTTACAAACCCGTGGTTACCGGAACGTTAGACTGGCTTACCGGAATTGTGTGGCAGGGTGACATGACTAGAGCGCTCGATGTATCGGTGTGTGTGGGGGGGAGGGGGTGGTGGGAGGGGTAGGCAGAGGCCTAACTATAGAGGTAGAACAACTCGTATATGTGTTGAGAAGGAGAGACCCAACTATGTCTTGAGGGAGATCGGTCGACATCCATACATAATTGAAGGACGGGAAATATGATGGGAGAGAGAGAGAGGAGAGAGAGAGGGAGGGAGAGGGGTAGAGTGCTGGATGGGTGATGGAGTTGCTTCTCGAAGATGGTGGGAGAGGCCTACTAGACAAACTGAGGGTGGAACTGCAATGTTATCAATAAGAGTGGGGATGTGTTTCTGTGTGTGCCTGTGCGTGATAGATCTGTCGGGACGCATCCATGGATGATGAAGGGGAACCATGTGTTTGGTAAGCAAACCTAACTAGATCGGTAGATCAATTGTTGTTTGTCAGAGGAAGGGAGAGACACAACTAATGAGGTAGATCGATTGACGTGTGGGTAAAAACGAGTTATAAGGACCTAGCTAGCTATATGTATAGCGAGAGATCGGTCGATGTACGTCCATTTGTTGGAGGCAAATAAGGTCCAGCGAGACGGATAGACAGAGAGAATGGAGCTAGGAGGTGGTGCGAGAGGCCCAACTACTAGCTAGATAGGGGGAGGAGTGTGCGGTTGTGAGAGCGATGAAAAGAGGGGCGAGAGTTTACACGTGTGTCTGACCGTATGAGAGACACGAGGCAAGGACACATAAAGGAGGAGATTGAAGGTGTGTTTGTATGTTGTAGGTAGGCATCGCTGGAGAGGTTTATCAATCGATGTGTGTCGGGAAGGAGTTGTGGAGACTCTGGGAGAACGACCTAAAGAAAAAAATGAATGTGCCAGGTGGATAGAATGCCGAGGGAGGGGGAGGGCGTGTGCATGCACGAGAGAAAGTTAGTGGTAGCTACAAAGGTTAGAGGATTGTGTGGGTGTAAGAGACTAACAAAGATCATAATTTGATATGAAAGCGGATTCATATATTTGAATAGGATATCATAGTGTTTTAAACATTGCATGCATGAATATAGCGGTGATACACGTGTTGTGCACATGTTATACCATAATGTGATAATGCATGGTGTTTGCAACTCACATCTAAATGCCGAACAATCTAAACCATACTATACATCAAACAATCTCACATTTTATTTGAATTTGTGATAATGTGTGGCATTTGCAACTTACAACTAAATATCGACCAATATAAGCAATATTATATATCGAACATTCTCACATTTTATTTGAATTTGTGGTAATGTGTGGTGTTTGCAACTCACATCTAAATACTTGTAGGCGTAGGGGGGCGGGGCACCATACATAATGTGATAAAAACATTATACATATGAGACATGGTTTAGATTATGAAGATCTAGCTAGAGCTAGAAATGTAATGTGATTTGAAATCAAAATAAAGTGGATTCAAAAAATCTAGTTCGAGTTCATATAGTACACATAGTTCATATGTAACTCGAGACTAATCATGTGGTATGCTGTGAAGATAATACACAAACGATGGTTTAACTTGACAATAATGATGATTGTAGATCTTATTAAAATAGAGAAACGAATTCAAATGCTTTGACTTCACAACAATCATTACTGTAGATCTTATTCAAATAGAGAAACGAATTCAAATTTAGTTCATATTGAAGCGGTAGTATATACGTTTGGAATGCACTAAAACGTTCATTTGAGTAGTAGGTTGCATGCATTATACACGTAGAGAAATATGTTAATGAACATAACATGAATTCAAAGTTTTGAATGCCATTTGTAGGGCGCATTGATTTGGTACAATACACGTTAGGCTTGTCCGGAAATTTCAACGCGCGCCTTGTTAGCCTGAAATATTTACGATATATCTTTGTCTCGTTGTGCTCCGACAACTCCCTCCATCTCAACCCGCGCCTTGCTATTCTGAAATTACAACGCGCGCAAAAAATCCCACCTCCTGTGAAATCCCGACACGTGAAATGCCCGTGGTACCCCTGAACCGAAAGAACCGCCTCAAATCGGTTGGGGTACTTTCGTAACTTACCCCACATTTCGGACAAGAGCGTCTCTAAGCCATGGTTCCCCACTGCCATCCCATCCGCCCACCCATTCGTACACCAAGGCCGCAAAAACCCGCGACGAAACCCCACACCCTGCTCCGTCCGCCACCCAACGGGAGCCTCTTCCCCAACGACGTCATCCACAGCAACACCTCGACGTCCCTCATCCACCGTACCGGATGAGGATCCGTCGCTGGTGGCGGGGCGTTGGCGGGCCAGTGGCGTGGGGATCGCCGGAGAAAAAGCTCGGCACGGGGGGCCTAGAGGGATGGACGGGGCGGTGGTGGGCCGATGGTGGGGAGTGTTTTCGGGGCGGGCGGGGCGGCGCACCGCCGGCCGCGGGCGGCGGGGGGCTGCTGTTTGGCCGACTCAGGGGGGTGGAGGTTGAAGATGAACCGCAGGCCCTTGATTTCATATCCAACGGATGCAAAATCGACTGACCAGAGATGAAAAAGTCAGTCGACCGACGTGTAGCCTCACGTTGCTAGTGCGTTCAATTTCGACAGCAAAATTCAGTTTTGACAGTTAAGTTCAGTTTTGACAGTTAAATTCAGTTTCAACAGTTAAGTTCAGAGATGAGAGGCTGATGTATTTTACATCTAGCACTTTGTGGTTATGTATTTTACATCATGTATTGGAGATGCTATTAGAATTCCACTCAGGTTAACGTTGTTCATTGTCTCTCTTGCCCTTCTTCAGCCTCGGCGTCATACAACTCACCGGAGCTGCTCCAATGACGAAACCCTCCATCACAGCGGAGCAGTACCTCGGGCTCCATCTCCAGACACCTAAGATCTTCTTCCCCTCCTCCGACAGCCAAGTCAGCCGAGCATCCTCACCGGCCAACCCAATCACGCTGAGATCGACATGGCTTCGCCAAAGAGGTTGTACACTTGTTGCATCTCTTTTTCACTCTACATGTTATATATATTGTCCACAGAGCACACGGATTTGTTCCTTTAGTGTCTCCTTGAAAGAAAAAATGTAGGAATTTTAATTTTCACTTGTCCTCCTTTTCAAATACCTATTCATGAAGTGCAAGACTAAGAGATAGTAGCATAATAGCATTATAACCGTACATTTTCTTGTGGTTTGACTTAATCTCACCATGCTTCTTTGCATCCTATGATCTTCCAATTGTTGTGAATCAAACACCCAGATTGGCAGAAATCCTGTGTTTTTAAATTCTCTGTTTTGCACGTGCATTCCTATCCTATTCATGTCTATTTCCTATCCCTGCATTGTTGGAATCCTCCAATTCAAACGAGCCCTTACAGAATTACTTCTCTTACAGATAGTTGTCAAAGAAAACCTTGCATAGTTTGTCCCGCTCCTGCTGCGCCGTCGTCCACCCCAGCTCAGCTGCTCCAACGACAGAAGGGTCCAGCACAGCAGGGATCCGGCCTCCAGACTGTCTTTCGCCACCTCAGATCTTCTTCCCCGCCGCTGGCAGCCATGAAAACTACACTACCATCATCAACCGAGCAGATGACCTCGAGGACTACATGGGTCCGCAAGAGAGGTCGCACTCTTTCGTGTCTACTTACGTTATGCATCGCTTAATATTACATGCTACTTTATCGTCCTGTTCACCGATTAGACTCTGAGTCATCTCCAAACTAATGGTCAAACTTGAGTTTTTAAATGGTTGTGGGGTACATATCGTGGCCGCTATCAATAGTATCTATCTACTATCTGGTTAATCTCCGGTGTCTACTATGAGTTTCATGTTGGGTGGGAACAAACAGTAAAGAAGCCATTATCTGTATTTTTTGAACTGAAGCCATTATCTGCCAGCTATTATTGGTTTTGGGTTTATCCACAGGTTGCTACCATCACTCTGGATTTCTGCATGCACTCCTTACATAATCTCACTATGTTTTATTCCTATGCATGACAGTTATTGTAAACAATGGAACTGAACATTTAGAGCAAAAGAGATCAGCCTTGTGTGGCAATAAAATTTCATGCAGACGTCGCTCCATGGTAGGCGCAAAGGCAGCCCCCCTCCACGCATTTCGGATTGTAATCGAGAGGAAGATATCTGTTCCGAGCGGGATCCAGAAGGAGAAGACAACTCCTATTTACCCCCTGAGGTCTTCGCTCTAACTTGGCATGTTGATGTTGGTTATATCATGCATATGGTGTCTTGCATTACTTACTTTATACATAAAATATGTCATCTTCTTAGTTTAGACATCCTTTGTGCGAATGCCATCTGTTTAGTTTATTCATCGTTTATGTGAATTATGCAACGCCATCTTATTTAGCCAGGCATCATATATGTGAATTTTGTAATGCCATCCTGCTTAGCCAGTCATCTTATATGTAAATTATATCAGGCCATCCTTTTTTTTCGTTACATATTGCATTTGTCAACAATGTTATTACATTCAACTGCTCTTCTGTGCATCAGCCATTTGACATGGTGATGGCAAATTCTGGAGTGAAAATAAGGTCTTCAGAGCAGACTATGCTATCTAACGAAGTGCATATCTCGCTGGTTACGGATAGCTCCTCAGAGGAGGATTCAGAGACAGATGACCAGTCCTATCCCCCCCGAGGTGTATGCTCTAACTTGGCAGGGTTATGTTGCTCATATCATGCATATGGTGTCTCATATTGCTATGTCATTTGATTAGTTTAGACATGCTTTGTGTGATTGCCACCTGTTCAGTGTCTAATTACCATATATGTGAATTATGCATTGCCATCTTGTTGCAAGACATTATATATGTGAATTATACAATGCTATCTTGTTGCAAAGGCATTATATATGTGAATTATGCAATGCCATGCTGTTTAGCCAATCATCATGTATGTGAATTATATCATGCTATCATTTTTTGTATTACGTGTTCCATTTGGCGACAACATTTGTATATTCAACTACTCTTCCTGTGCATCAGCCATTTGAAGCGGTGATGGAAGTATTTGGAGTGAAAACAAGGTATTCAGAGCAGACAATGCTACCTGCTGAAGCAGACATCTTGCTGGTTACAGAGAGCTCCTCAGAGGAGGATTCAGAGACTGATGACCAGTCCTATTTTCCCCCTAAGGTCTATGCTCAAACTTGGCAGGGTTATATTACCCATGTCATGCATGTTGTCTTGCATTGCTTACTTTTTACATCATATATGGATTGCCATCTGCTTACTTGCTTACTATATAAATCATATATTTGAATTATATCATCCCATCATGTTTACATGGTACATACACATCATCTATCTGAATTATGGCATGGCAAACCATTTAATAAAGACATCATATAGTTATATCATCTCATCCTATTTAGTGTTTACAATCATCATATTTTGAATTATGGCATTCTATCCGTGAATGTATGTGAATTATGGCATGCCAACCTATTTAATAAACACATTATGTAGTTATGTCATGTCATCCTGTTTACATAGTCTCATATTTTGAACTATGTCTTTCCATCTTTTTTAGTTAGCCATGATAATGTGAAATTGTGTCATGCTATCCTGTTTAGTTAGCCATCATATATGTGAAATTGTGTCATGCTATCTTGTTTGGTTAGACAACATAAATATGAATTATTTCATGCCCTCTTTTATTCCCCACTATCCATTGCACCTGTTTATCATACAATGTCTATACTTTCAATTACTTTTCTTGTTTATCAGCCATTTGAATTGGAGAGTGTGATGGCAGTATCTAAGGGGGTAACAACACGGTCTTCAGAAAAGATAGTGCTACCAGCTGATGCAGATAGAACCACGGTTGTACTTGGCCAAGGACCAGATCCACCACACATAACTCAGACTCTCGCAGATTGTACCCCTACCCAGTTGGACAGAAAACCAGCTACACCCCTTCTAACCCCAACCCCGGCAGATATTAACCCAGTTCCAGTTGACATAGCACCGTCCCCACCACAGAGCACCCAAACATGAGCAGTTAGTAAGGAAACTGCAGTTCCCAAAGCACGAGGACCACCACTCCGAATCCCAACTCAACACTTAAAAGGAGAAGAATATTTCTTCTCAGGTCAGGTTCTGTAGCTATGGTTCATACTCCTTTGCTCTTGCATGACTGTATTTACTCATACCAACTATTTTGAAATTTGAAGATTGAAACTCCAATGGTGCAACAGGTATGTTTTAAACCTGTTTCTTTAACTGGTTTGCTGTTGTAAGCTGCTCTATGTTGATTTCAGTTTCAATTGAATAAACAGTTATGTTCTCATGTCATGCACATTACAAGTGTTGTTATTGCTCTATAGTTACCCACACTTATATTCTGTCTATTCTTCTTTGCCTTGAACAAATATTATTTGAACTGTGTCTCTATCTTGATTTGGCAACAAAAACTAGAATGATGTAGACCATAAAGTGACCATGGTACATAGATATATGTTTGTTTCATGCTGTTATCCTGTCCACTTTACTACTAAACTCATTTACCAAAATGAGTTTGAGTTTCATATACAACATGGTAAACATGTGATGTGTCTGCTTGTTTCTCTTTTAGAATGCGGACAAAATATTGGAGAACAGTACCGCATTATCCAATGGTAAAGGAAGTAATGCAGATAAGGTTCAAGATAGTGAGACATCCCTGTTGGTCTCCAAGAAAGCTGATAAAAACTATCTTGATGACAGTGAGGGAACCCAAAAGTCCTGTCTTGATGTAGTGTTCGAGTTACTGGCCACTACTGCTGGCACAAGCTCTTTGAACTCGCTGCCTGAATCAGTTTGTCTTATTGAGTCTCAACTTCAAGTTGAAAGACATCGATCAGATGTGCTGCAATAGGAAGCTGAAGGACTGAGGAATTCCCTGCAGAGTTCAGATGCATATTTTCTGGTGCAACAGCAAGCGCTGAAGGATTTAAGCGCCAAACAAGAGAAAGTTAATAAGCTTGCTAAGCATCTTGCCAGCATTATGGGTACCCATGATACTATTTCTTGATATCTTCTGAAGTGGTTTTAGTTCTGGATTTGTTTTGTTGCGGCGTTTATTTGCGCTGGTCGCCAACTTTGACAAACAGTGTATATGATATGCTTCTTTGTTCCCTATATTTGCACTGGTGGCGAACTTTGATGCCCAATGGATGTAATATGTGTAATAGCCGTGATAGCCTAGCGTTAGTTGCTTGCTTATTTATTTCCTTGTTGTCTTGTTTATTTGTTTGCTTGAAGTCATTGCAGTTCTTTTTCCGCGGTTAGCTAGTGGCTGCAATAACCTATTTTTTAAAACTAGGCCACAATAACCATGGGCTAATATTTACTGTAGTGACACTGGGCCTCCTACTGGCCGTAGAAACAGTGGGCCTTCTACGGGCCGTAGAAACAATGGGCCTTCTGCGGGCCGTATTATCAATGGGCCTTATACGGGCCGTATAATCGATTGGCCAAACATGGGCCAAACAGACCGCATTATGGCCGTGAACAGGCTAGAGTTGGAATCGTCCGTTCATGGGCCGACCATAACGGGCCATCGTTAATAGGCCGTATTTGATGACGCTATGAAATCGGCCCAACGTATTAACGGACCACAAACGGGCCGACTGTAACCACGGGCTGAATTTGGCCCACAAGCAGAACATGATAGTAACGGGCCGTAAGTAAACGAATGCTGGAAATGAGCCCAAGAATAAATGGGCTCTGAGGAGGCCGAAAGATAACATGGGTTGGAAACGGCCCAACGGAATAACGGGCCATTAATGGGTATAAAGTGATACACCGTTCATTACGGGCCAGTTTCACCACGGGTCATTAATGTGTGTAAAGTGATACACTGTTCATTACGGGCCAGTTTCACCACGGGTCGTTAGTAGGCCAAGAGTTACATAGGGCCTCATATGGGCCGAAAGACGTCATGGGCCATACATGGGCCAGAAGTGAAAACGGGCTGGAATCATATTGGATGGCCCAGATGATGCTACTGGGCCTAATTCGGATAGGGCGTGACGGGCCTTGGGTTAGCGGGCTGTAAATGGGCTATATTTGAACAGGCTGTTAACATGCTTTCCATGGGCCGGCCCGCCAGCTTTTGAACAAGTCAATCGAGCCGGCCTTTTCACAGGAATGGGCCTCTGTTGGGCCGTGCCACGTGTCAACATATCATAGGCGCCTTCCGTCCAATGAGTGGTTGACATCTCTCCCAACGATGAGCCGACACATGTTTCCTCCAGCCAATGATTATTTTACACATGGAAAATCCCCATTGGTCGGGGTTGTTAACGGGTTATTAGATCCAAAACCTGACCCGATAGCTTAACGGTGTTCCGTTACGGTGGATGCCATGTGTCGGTCACCCTTGACAAAAGCACTTCTGTGACGCGCGATTTATCATCATGGAAGTGGACACTTCCATGATGATAATTTTGGTAATGTCATGGAACACTTCTACGACAGCACAGATATTACTATCTTCAATCTGTCATAAATTTGTCATGGATGTACATGCATGACAAAAAAGCGACCTATTGTGACAAACACGTATCATCACGGAAGTGTATTTTTTTGTAGTGTACTGTTGATGATGGAACTCCGTAACTCCTTATGAGTTCTTCTTCTACTATTATTTCTCACCGATTCCAATTTTTTACCAGGTTCTGAGTTGTTAGACACTCAAGGACACCGAAAATGGAATCGAGTTCGCACTTCAATTCAACAACTATTAGAAGTCTTCATTGCTTACGAGTTTGAACTAGGTCATCTCATTCCAACCTGATTGACTACTTCATCATCGTCTTGCAAAAAAAAAACTTGACCATGTTATCTATGTCCTTCATTCCCGGAACTCAATTCCAACAGTACACTAAGCTTACCTCTAGCTTTCAACATCTTGTTGGTTATCTTGAAAGATAATTTTGGTTCTAAGATTGCAAACTTATCCGTGGTTCCGATAACCTTTTGCTTCATCATTCCTTTTGCTTGATGTCGTCGATGATCGATTACATCTTCATGAAACCTCTCGACAAAATGCGTCGATATCATCATCAACATTCTTGCCTTCCTTCCAACACAAACTTATTCATGTTATGGCATTCTTTGCTATCCAGCTAATGCTATCTTCTCCCTTGAGGTATTACCATCTTATATATCAAGGATGTTGTGAGAATTGCTCCACCTATAAAGAATACTTGATATAGTAATACTTCTCGCCATCTTCGTTCATTTCTTGGTCCCTCTGTCATTCCTAACCGGAATACCAACAAATGAACCAAGATGTGTGAATTTGAAACTTTTACCAACCCGATTGGTTTGAAGCTAATGGTCGATAGTTTCATTCTTGGCCTATTGGTTATTGAATCATAATTCTAAAATCGATCGTGCTACTTAGTCCATCCTTCAAGGTGCACGTTTCGATCAATGTTTACTTGTGGTTGTTCTCCTCAGACATACTTCATTATATACTTCGGTATGTCCAATATTGTTACCATGTTCACTTAATTGTGGAAATCCATGTTTATGAAAATCTCGATGAATTGTTGCTGAACCCATCGGCCACATCCTCATCTTTTCCATGATGAAATTTTATGACTTATTTTATAAGTTGATCCTGATGAATCCTTGTGTATCCAAAGTCTGACCTTTACCCGATGACCATGTCAATGCTATCCGGAAGCATGTCTGTGGCACTCCGATCATCAAAAGAGAACATTGGAAGCACAATGCTAAATGTTTCTTGATCAATTATCCAAACCCCGTTGTATGGGTAAACATCATGATTCTCCTTGCCCTATTAACTAAATGGATAAGTAATTGATGTCCTGTCATGTATATCATGCTCTGTTTGTTCTTGGGAAGCATATACTCTAATACTTTTGTATAAGCACCTTTTCCTTTCCATTGGTCTGGTTAAACTAATAACCACATTTTATTTCCATTGTTCTATTTAACCTTTCTTGTGATCTATATGATATAAGCAGTAATATTTCCCTGCTTATGAAAACACCTTGGTGTACAAGCCTGTCAAGTATAACCTCGTTACTATTGTTGATGACATGTCGATGACCACCGATGGACGAGAACTTTGCCTATTGGTATGCCTCGTCTTAACGAGCAGGAAAATGGTTCTCTTCGTCCCTCGCCCTTGGTACCAACGTTGTTGCCAACATAACTGACAAACTATCCCCTGACATGCCTGGCTATCACGACTGTGTAAGATGTCAGTGCCCTTCCTAGTTTTAACCCACATGGTGGGCCCATTACCCACTGTTCCACATGATCGAAACCTGATTCTCCTGTACACCCTGGCTCCGAAGTTATTGCTCACGCTTGGCTTCGTATGTAAATCACGAGCCGTGTTCGTAGAGATGATCTACTTTGGTATCAAACACAACACTTATTTTCATTGTCCTAAACCCCTTTCACCTTCTGATTGGGCATCGAACAATTGCCTGCCCACTTGAAACTTCTCATGGTACCTTCTTACTTTGCTCTCGATATTTTCTTGAGTAAAAATTCGAGAGTTACGTTCCGCCACTTTCCCTGATGTTATCTGCTAGATAAGCAACCTTGTAGAGGTCTGTTCTTCAAAATTACCCCTTATCCTTTTCATAAGTACGATGAAGACCCCGAAGAAAGCATGAGAAGGCCCCAACGCTTGCTCCGAACACCACCAACCGTCTAGGGCGCCCAAGCACCCAAGAGGAACAAGATCAAGGGTACCAAGCACCCAAGATTAATAAGCTTGTCAACTTGTAACTTCCACGTATCATGTGGAGAATTCAAACCGATGCACTAAATGCAATGGCAAGGGCACACGGAGTGCCCAAGTTCTTCTCTCTCAAATCCCACCGAAGCAACTAATGCTATGGAGGAAAATGAGAGGAAGAACAAGGAGAACACCAAGAACTCCAAGATCTAAATCCAATGGGTTCCCCTCACATAGACGAGAAAGTGATTGGTGGAAACGTGGATCTAGATCTCCTCTCTCTTCTCCCTCAAAAACTAGCAAGAATCCATGGAGGGATTGAGAGTTAGGAATCTCGAAGAAGGTAAACAATGGGGGAAGAACACGAGCTCAGAGGATAAAGTCCAATGGAGAAGAAGAGCCCCTTCTATAGGAGGGGGAAAATCCAACGGTTATCCTCATAGCCCGCACCGAGTGGTACTACCGCTAGGGCGGCAGTAGCCAAAAGAAACCCTACTGAAACAGGGCAATAGGGCGGTACTACTGCCGGAGCGGTACTACCACCTGCCCTTGCGGTACTACCGCAAGGGTAGTATCCAACGGCTACACAGGTGTAGCACACGACATTATACACAGTGAGGTAGCGGTACTGCTGCTGGGATAGCGGTACTACCGCGAACTCATGCAAGTAAAAAATTACTGCTGCGCCTACATCAGCTGGAGCTAGCTTTGAGTAGAAATCGTCATGGTACTACCACTCATAGGGAGCGGTACTACCACGTAGGAGCGGAAGTAAAAAATTACTTCCACGCCTACTTCTGTGCGAGACAGCGTTCTGGGCTAGAGGCAGCGGTACTACCGCTCACCAGGAGCGGTACTACCATTGGACCCTGCGGTACTACCGCTCCCTTGAGTAGTACTACCGCACGCCAAAAAGGCTTTAGCACTTGGCTGCCTTCATATCGCAGCTAAAGACAACAGAAGGAAACAATAAAACCAGAACTGCCATAACTTCTTCAAATGAGCTCCGAATTTAGTAACCTCAAGCTTGTTGGAAATAGTAAGAAGAGGCAGGGGAGGTATGCCCAACAAATAGAGTAGTGAAACCTCCAACACAGAAGAACCGGCATAACCTCCAACATCGAAAACATCATAGAAGATGCATGTGAACTCCGTTTTCGATGAACTCGAGCTTGTCATCAAGATGACCGAAAACTCTAAGACCCACAAAGAAAACCAAACAAGAACCAAGAAAGATTATTCAAGGATGCAATGGTTTGAGCTCTCTATGAATGATACGATCAAGCTACTCATTGAAAGCCCCCCTTGATAGTATGACAATCGATGCTATAACCCAGTCTCCCAACTACCACCATGAGACCGGTAAACTAGAAAACCTATCAAGGGCAAACCTTTGCCTTGCACATGGTCCACTTGATTTAGATGATGACGATCTTGACTCCCTCAAGTTAGACCACCTTTCTTGATTGCGTTGGATCGATGAAGACTAGTTGATTGCTCCACCATACTCCACTATGGGCGAGCCACTCTTCCGCACGTCTTCACAAGTCGATTGTCGCCACAATGGACGGCAAGATTCAAGCATTTGATCTCTTCGTGATGCTCCACTTGAACTTGCACATCGCAATCATACCATGGGATCACTTGATCCCTCGGTACATCTTGTGCGCTTTGTGTGTTGAATCTTTCCAACTCTCTTCATTTGGATGATGTCTTCAAGGTAGGCATGAATGATCACACAATCTTCTTCTTCAAGCCATGTTGTCAATAAGCTCAACACTCACATGACCGATCTTTGGATAATTCCTTAATAGCGCCTTGGTCAACTCATAAACTCCTTGAAACCAACACATGGACTTCAAGAAAAGCCTATGGACAAATCCTTCGAATATAACTCAATGCAACCATTAGTCCATAGAGAATGTCATCAATTACCAAAACCACACATGGGGGCACCGCATGTCCTTTCAATCTCCACCATTTTGGTAATTGATGACAATCACTTTCAAGAGAGTTTATATAAGGAATTATGCATCACAATGCAATGCAACAACCAAAGATGCATGATTATGAGATGCAAAGCTTAGGAACAAAACCGAAGTAAGGAGAAAACTCTAAAGACTTCTCCACAATGATGAGAAGGACCCAGTCGAGGATGAACCTCTTGAGATACCACCAAAGCGTTGATGTCAGCAGCGCCGCTCTAAATCGCGTCGCGGAAAAGACAGCAATACCGGCACCGGAGACGATGACACTCCGGAGAACGCCGAAGACCAAGAAGACCCCGTCGAACCAACATCCGAACTGGATGATCGGGAGGATGGGCAAATTGACCTGACGATCAAGTAGGCAACGAAGACTCAGAGGATAGCAACTATCTACCACTCTCCGAGGACAACATGAGCCCCGGTGATGAAGATTTCATCGTGCCAGAGGAACCCCTCGAACAAGAGCACTTTAAGCGTCGGCTAATGGCCATGGCCAGAAGCCTAAAAAAGAAGCAGCAGAAGCTCCAAGCTGACCAAGATCTGCTCAACGATAGATGGACTAATCTCCTGGAAGCCGAAGAATACGACCTCGAACGCCCAACAAAGATTTACCCGAAGCATATGCTGCTACCCCAATTTGACGTTGAGGCGCTGGAGCCCATACCACCTGCGCGTAACGCGGCTGATGGACCCGACCGACCAGCACATGGCCGGGACAGAACGGCAACTCAAGCTGAACACCAGCCCGCCCCACCTCGCCGTAAAAGCAGAGAAACAACAGCTCGGGGATACACATATGACCTATGACAGGACCTGGAAAATAGAGCAGGTCAGACTAGATCAATCTATGGATCGCAGGGGCGTGCCGCGGTGCGAGAGGACGGTTATCAATCCTGGCGCGACAAGCACAACCACGCCCAGGCCGAAAAGCACATACGGACTTCATCCGAACTGCGTTGGGACATGGCCTGATATAGAGGCTCCGCACATCCCCTATGCTTCACCGATGAGGTAATGGAGCACCAGTTCCTTGAAGGGTTTAAACCCATGAACATTGAATCATACGACAGCACAACAGATCCCGCAGTATGGATTGAAGATTTTCTTCTCCACATTCACATAGATCGCGGTGACGATCTATAGGCCATCAACTACCTCCCCCTAAAACTTAAGGGGCCAGCTCGGCACTGGTTTAACAACCTCCCAGAAAACTCTATCGGAAGCTGGTAAGACCCAGAGGATGCCTTTAGAGATAACTTCCAAGGCACCTACCACTACAGGAATCCAGTATTTTGCCATCTGCCACGGCGGACGGCAAAGGCACGGACGGCGGACGGCAAAGAGCTTTGCCGTCAGCGGCGGACGGCAAAGGCAGGGTCGGCAAACACCTTCCTTACCGTCCGCTTTTTGCAGCGGACGACAAAGATGCATTTGCTGTCAGTGGCGGATGGCAAAGAAAATGGATGGCAAATAGTGGGTGTTAGCCACGTTAGGTGCTAACGGAGGCTTTGTCGTCCGCCAAACTAATGTTTTGCCATCTGCCGACTAATAACAAACGGCAAAAATGTCCATCTACACGTTTATTAAAATCAGAGACATAAAATGATTTTGTTTATTAAAATATAGTGAACCAGCAGCCCAAGTGCACCACAGTATCCATCTACGCTTTGTTCCAACAATCGACGATGAATGAACAAATTTCACAATACCAAATTAGTCTATTTACACAGAATAGATTTGCATCTGCTCCATCTACACAAAATTACTCTATTTACATGAACACCACATTATCCATCTACACAAAATCAGCACAAAAACCACAGTATCCACCGCCACCATGGACGCCCGAGGACCTGCCGCTGCTCCTTGAGGCAGAATATGGTGCTGCGTCGAGGGAGGGTGACGGCGCCGGGGCCGACAGAGACCTGGGGGGGACGGGGCCTAGGCCTTCAGGGGCGATAGGCGACGGGGCGTGGAGGCCGCCGGTGGCGACAAGCGACGGGGCGCGGAGGTCACCCGGGCGAAAGGCGAAGGGGCGAGGAGGCCGACGAGGGCGAGAGGCGACGGGGCGCAGAGGAATCAGCCGGGGGCGATGGGCGACAGGGCCGGGCCATGGTCGGCGGGCGCGATGGCGGCCAGGGAGGCCGGGGCCGGGCCATGGCCGGCGGGCGCGATGGCGGCCAGCGAGGCCGGGGACTGCCGGCGAGGCCGGGGACTGCTGGCGAGGTGGTGGCGAGCGCTTGCGGGGGAAGTGGATCGAGAGCAGGGAGAGAGATGAGAGAGAGACGTGGTGGGGTGGGGGTGAGACGTGGATAAGGCAGACTGTGGGGTGGGGTGAGATGTGGCGTGCGTGGGTGTTTCCCTGGGGGCGCGTGCATCATGGGTCTGTTGGGTATGCGTCCGACGGAGTGATCAGCGTGCGTCTCAGATCTTGCCAACTCATCGATCTAGGTGATTGATCTACGTGAGTGTTTCTTTGTCGTCTTCTTAACGACCCTTTGCCGTCCGCCGCGCTTTGTCGTCCGCCTTTTTTTCTCTTTGCCGTCCGCTAGCAGACGACAAAGAGGTGGGGCGTTAAATTTTTTCTAAACGGGCGGGGGCTGGGGGCCACCTCTCTCTTTGCCATCAGCCAGCTGACGGCAAAGATTCTTTTCCATCTGCTAGCGGACGGCAAAGAGCCGGCAGATGGCAAAGTCCTTCTTTGCCGTCAGCGGTTTCTTTGCCGTCTGCTTTTCGGTAGCTGATGGCAAAGAGCTTCTTTGCTGTCTGCTAGCAGACGACAAAGAGCTGGCAGATGGAAAAGTAGCTGATTCCAGTAGTGTACATCCGACCTCCTGATGCTCATGACCTCAGTCATATTGTCCAGCAGCCCGGAGAGTCCGCCCGAAAATTCCGGACTAGGTTCCTCATTAAAAAGAACCAGATTGTCGATTGTCCAAACACCGAAGCCATAGAGGCCTTTAAACATAGCATTGGCGACGAATGGCTCGCCTGACACCTCGGCCAAGAGAAGCCAAAGTCCATGGCAGCCCTCACAGCACTTATGACCCGCTTTTGCGCGGGCGAAGACAGCTGGCTAGCCCGTAGCAGTAATAGTACAAGCGATCCTGGCACTTCCGAAGCTAAGAATAACAACGACATGCCTCGACGCAACAAACACAAGCGCCGCAACAATAATGACAATACCTAAGACACGGCGGTCAACACTGGATTCAGTGGCTCCAAGTCCGGACAGCGGAAGAAGCCATTCAAAAGAAACGGGGAGGGCTCATCCAGCTTGGACCAAATACTTGATTGACCCTGCCAGATTCACGACACCCCCAACAAGCCTGCCAATCATACCAACCGAAGTTGTTGGGTCTTTAAATAGGCTGGTAAGTTAAATACCGAACATAAGGACAAAGGGTCACCCAGCGAGGACGACAACGAGGAGCCTCGTCAACCGAACACAGGGGGACAGAAGAAATTTCCCCCCGAATTCAAAACGGTAAATATGATATACGCCACTCATATCCCCAAGAGGGAGCGCAAGCACGCGCTAAGGGACGTCTATGCGATAGAGCCAGTCGCCCCAAACTTCAACCCATGGTCGGCCTGTCTGATCACCTTCAATCGCAGGGACCATCCGACCAGTATCCGTCACGGAGGTTCGGCCGCACTGGTCCTCGACCCAATCATTGATGGATTCCACCTTACGCGTGTCCTCGTGGATAGTGGCAGCAGCCTTAACCTGCTCTATCAGGACACAATCCGCAAGATGGGTATTGATCCGTCAAGAATCAAGCATACCAAAACTACCTTTAAAGGAGTAATACCTGGTGTAGATGCCCGCTGCACGGGCTCAATCACATTGGAGGTTGTCTTCGGTTCGCCAGACAACTTCCGAAGCGAAGACTTGATCTTTGACATCGTCCCCTTCCGCAGTGGCTACCATGGACTGCTCGGACAAACCGCGTTTGCTCACTTCAATGCGGTCAAACACGATGCGTATCTCAAACTCAAGATGCCCATACCACACGATGTTATAACGGTTAATCGAAACATGGAACACTCCCTCCATACTGAGGAGCACACCACGGCCCTAGCAGCGGAAGTATAGGGTGGCCCTATCAAGCCGATTATTACGTTGACGGCCAAGGCACCGAACACTGTCAAACGAGTCTGGACTACCCCACAGTACGACAGTCCAGCTCGTCAGGAGCTCGATTAGCAATTCGGCCTCCATCTCATCCCCTACCAAATTGTGGCACATGTACCACACGTGCATAATTACGCACTAAAGATACCATAGGAAAGGATGGAGGGATCATACAGATAATGTCCACAATACGGCTAGACCCTATCTGGACACTCATATTTCCTTTTTATTTTTTATTTTTTTCATGTTCCTTACAACCCACGTCACCTTTTCGACAGTACCAATGCCTCTTTTTGAGGCCTATCATGAAAACACCAATCGATGATCCTGTCGAAGGACAATACACTAAGGGGAAAAAGCAGTGTAGACGCGTGGCAGAGTACCTATAGGGTCTTTAAAGATCACCTCGTTCGTTTTCAGGACACATACATAGCTTTCCACGGTGCTCGGCATGTAAAATAGCCTTGTTGCTTACTGCACTATTTGTACCAATACGTTTTGACGTATCAATCAGACTATAATGGAAACATTTTTTTAGCCCAACCTATGCGGTATTGGCCTATCTCTTAATCTGTGTTTCACTGTTTCTGTCCGAATGTCATGTACACCTCGGCACGACTTAAACCGCCAGATGCTCTGTTGAGCCATGTACATTTTTTCAAAAAAAAACAAAGTCTGAACACTTTCACAGTGCAATTCGGCGTCCCGAATATAGCATTATATGCATCGGCTCCAAATCATGTCTTTGGTCAATAGTTGGGTTGCCTGGCTCCTGTGGTTACTACCTTACGTTCCGCTTGTTCGGCTAAGGTAGTAAAGGGAGAACTACTGCGATTGTGTTTCCGGTTTATCCGGACAAACACCTCAATAGAGAAAGCCGAAAACTGACTATCATGATGCGGCGAGAGCTGGCCAGCTATTCGGTGACTAAGTATAAATCTCTTGCGATTTTTTGACATTACGCGACAGGCCAGCCTTCACCCGGCCGGGCATCCACAGCACCCTAGTTTGGATAACCAAACAATACAAGGGGCTGCGCCTATACTCCCATTATAAAACTCCTATGGCTAAGTGAGAGCGATAAAGCCATATAGTCCAATTGCTTGGTTTGCTGCACTAACACCTCCTTCATGGACCAAGTCACTAGGCCAAGTGTGTTTAGGTGCTCTCCTGAACACCCCTGTACTACCTACGTGGGGGCTAAAGCCGACGACTGGCCAACTCTCAGATGTAGTAAACGGCCGCACAGGAGGAATTTTTTTAAACTAAAGCAAGCACCATATCATACATAAGCCTTGTTTCATAATACATGATTGGGAAACATAGGATACATTTATTAAAAATTGATGTCCTTCGAACAATGTCCCTCTACAATGTAGGATACTTCCAGGACATCATCGAAATACCGCCTCGGCATGCGGTGCTCTTTGCCTGTGGGTGGTCCCTCGGTTGCGAGCTTGACGGCGTCCATCTTCGCCCACTGCAGTTTGACACGGGCGAAGGCCATCCGCGCACCTTCGATGTAGACTGACCGCTTCACGTCATCAAGCCGGGGGCAGGCACTGACCAGCCGCTTCACGAGCCTGAAGTAGCTGCTGTGTATGGGTTCGGCAGGCCACAGGCAGATTATAAAATCCCTCATGGCTAATTCAGCCACTCTATGTTGTTCGCCCAACTGCTTCAGCTGATCGCTAAGAGGCACGGGATTCTCAGGCGCAAGGTACTGTGATCAGAAAGCTTTTTCGTCGAGCTCCCCTCTTCAGCTCGGAAGAACTCCGCAGCATCGGCAACACTCCGGGGTAGGTCCACAAACTCTCCTGGAGAACTCCAAATCGAGGTCAGTAAGATGTATCTTTTTCCTCACAAATTTGCAATGCATGTTAAAGGCCTTACGAGCCGCAATTTGCTTCACCTCCTGGATCTAACGGCAGGCGTTTTGGGCTTCAGTCCGGGCCTCCCGAGCACTTTGGAGGGCCTTTGCAAGTTCGGATTTTTGATCCGAAATTTTATGCTCTAAGAACTCACATTTTCTTATAGCATCCTTGAGCTCTTGATGGACTTCCTCCACCCTTGACTCATGTCTTAGGAAGGCGGCTCGTTCCTCCTCCGCCTCTTTCTTGGCCTCGGCCAGTGCACTCTTGAGGGTATCGACCTCAGACGCGTCAGCTATGAGCAAAGTTATAAGACTCATTCAGATGGCAAACAATTACTGATATTATTTCAGAAGCATTTTCGGTATCACATACCTTGCTTTTTCGCTAACTTCTGCCTCAGCTCAGACGCTTCAGCGGCATGGGTAGCTGACGTCTGCATTGCAGCCTCTTTGGCTTAAATAGATATATGTGTTAATCTCCTGATTGAGTCATTCAATCCTCTGTTCGGCTTTTCCTTGTGAATCCAAACAAAGTCTCAGGGGCTACTATATATACACAGCCACTTTTTCTCATATAACCAGAAGGTATTATATTACGTACCTCAAAGCCTCTCAGAAGGCTAGTATAGGCCTCATTCAATCCGCTTTTGGCGGACTGAACCCTTTCAACCACCGTACCCATAAGGGTACGATGTTCTTCTACAATGATGGCACTCTGAAGTGCTTCCATCAGAGTATCCGGCGCATTCAGATTTACAGAGTTCGTTGGTGGGATTTGCACACCCCCTTCTTTCGAAGGAGGTTGCTCACCAGATTCCGGAGCCATATAGGTATCCGAAATAATATTCAGTTGGGGGCCGAATTGGGCGTGGCCCCCATCGCCAGTCTCCATGGGGGTCGATTCCCCGATGTTTTCAGTAGCAGGAATATCACCCTCTGGCGCCACCGTGGCAGCTCCCCGCACCGTCCCCTGACCCAGAAGGTTCCTTTGGGACAATACTTCGGCATTATCCGTCGCTTTGGGGGAGGAGGCCAGCGGAGGTGACCGCTGTCCATCATGTTCGGATCCAGTGAATTCCTCGAAGATGAGGATTGCTGGGGGAGGACGCGAGCCGGACCGCAACACGTAATGTAGAATATTAAGATCACAAAGCGGAAAGCTGTATAGATATATAAGTACAAGTGCCTTTGGTGGTACTTACGATCCGGCCAGGGGCTTTGGCTCAGGGCGCCATTCATCAGCATCCGATCCAGAGTCATCCGTGAGGGAGATTCTCCCTTTCTTGGACGCCTCCGCCTCCAGATCCGCGGAAGCCCCCCATTTCTTCTCCCCCTTAAGGGGAGATTTACTCTCTTCCTCCTCCCCTTCATCTTCGTCAGGGGAGGAGTGGATCTCGGTGTCTTCAGACAGTATGTCCGAAGCACCTTTATGGCCGAGGCCACTTTTGGCCTCCTTGCCCTTCTTCTTGGCCCGCTTTTCCAGCGTCTGGTATGACGTCGGAACCAGCATCCTCGTTAGAAGAGGGATGGCTGGGTCTTCGGGTAGCGGAGCCGGACAGTGAATCTGCTCCTCCTTCTTCGTCCAGCCCTATGGGAAGA